>NW_028149092.1:62500-67500 GCF_946808225.1 Silurus aristotelis
TCCTGCACGTGTACCGTGAAGTGTCTCACAGTGGACAGACTTGGAGTCCCGCGATCCTCTGCGATTATCGTGAGGCCGTATTCCGAGTGAGTCTCTCTGTCTAGCGTGCCATTTGTGAGGATTACGTAGTTCTTCTCGTGCGTCTTCTGTAGCCGGAAGTGACCTTCGCGAGCAAGACGACACATGACCTCGCCGTTCAAACCCGAGTCTGCGTCGTCCACGCGCACCAGCGCTACAAACGTGTCCACGGGAGCCGATTCCGAGACGAACGCTGCTTCCTCGTCGTTCCCCATCAAACTCACACTGACTTCTGGCCTGTTGTCATTTACATCATTTACCTTGATTGTGATCTTACAGTGTGCTGGCATGGAGTTGGGCCCTGAGTCTTGTGCCTGAATGTCTACATCGTACGAATCATCTGTCTCGTAATCCACCTTCCTGAGCAGAGTCAGGTGACCAGTGTCTGGGTCAATCTTGAATGTTTCTACTACTTTTGGAGAGACATGGCTACTAAAGGAGTACACGATCTTGGCATTGGTTCCTTCATCTGCGTCTGTGGCGTTCAGATCTACCAGTAAGACACCTGGAGCCGTGTCTTCCGGGAGGTCGATGCTATACGACGGCTCTGCAAAGACCGGGTTATTGTCGTTCGAATCTGCGACTGTAATCTTTAGTAGTGTGGTTCCGGTTCTGGAAGGTGACCCAGAGTCCGATGCTGTGAGTCGTAGCTCATAGCTAGAGCGTGTCTCGCGATCGAGTTCCTTTAGCACCACTAGCTCGGCGTACTTGGCACCATTGGTACCAGTAAGGACATCGATCCCGAAGGTGTCAGAAACGCTAAGAGTGTATGTGCTCAGAGCGTTCTCACCTACATCCGGGTCTGAAGCGATGTCCAGAGGGACTCGTGTCCCTATCGCGGCAGTTTCTGAGATCTCCAGAGGAATGACGGCACGTGGGAAGCGTGGTGCATGGTCGTTCACATCCAGGATCTCGACCTGCACGTGAAAGAGCTGCAGGTGTTCGGTAGGAAGGGTCAGCACGTCGAACTCCACCGAGCAGTTCGGGTTCCGGTCGCACAACTTTTCGCGGTCCAGTCGGCCTCTTACGCTGATCTCGCCATCATGCTCACGCACAGACAGGGCATTCGCCCCACCTCGCTGCACGGCCCGGAAACGTAGCGGAACCGAGCCGGGCAGGTGAGACAGAACATCACGAGCATCCTCCTTCAGAGAACCGATCACGGTTCCAGCCTCCTGCTCCTCATGCACACGGTATCTCAGGGTCCTTCCCAACACATGACCAAACCCAGACACCAGGACAGCGAGGAGCACAAAGCACGCGCTGCGCATCCTTTCTCTTTTCATAGTAAAATCCCACATGGCTCTGCGCGAGCACCACTTTCAATCCTTTCTTCTTTCTTTCTTTCTTTCTTTCTTTCTTTCTTTCTTTCTTTCTTTCTTCTTTTTTTTTCTATCCTTTATCTCTTAGCGTCTACCGCGTGCGCGTCTGTGTGTGTGCGTGGTGCGTCCGTGTGTGTGTGTGTGTGTGTGTGTGTGATCCTCTGTCTATCCCCAAAACATCACACACACACACACACACACACACACACACACACACACACTTTCACGCAGAAACACACTCCGGAACAGTCCAAACCTGCAGACGGGGAGGGGCGCAGCGCGCGCGCACAACCCGATTCAACGGAATAAAGAGGAATGAAAGAACAAAAAGAAAAAAAGAAACGCGACGTCTACATCAACAGCGCCGCCGCCGTCTCCTGTCTCCCGTCTTGTGTCTCGCCGGGGAGAAAGCTGTTGAGCGCACGCGCACGCACTTAACGGCGTTCAGACGGGTAACGGCGCGCGCTCCAGACGGATCAAATCACTGCACTAAAAAATGGACATAAATAAATAAATTATTAGAACAAAAACCAAGAAACAAAACGAGGGTCAACAAAAGAACATGCGAACTGCTGAAACAGAGCGAGCGTACCTTTCTGTCTGTCTGTCTGTCTGTCTGTCTGTCTGACCAGCGCGGCTGAAAATTCTCCCCAAACTGAAGCGCTGCCCCTTGTGTGTGTCTGCTAAAGAAACAGAGGAGAGAAAAGGGGGGTAAACTCCGCCCTGTGGGGGTCTCTCTCCTTCTCTCCCTCTCTCTTTCACAGATCTTTTCATTATTGTCCTGATTAATAATTAATCCAAATTGAAACGTCCTTTGACGCGCGGTCACGAAAAAAAAATAAAAAAAAACACGCACAACACAACACACCCTCGTGCACGCGCACGGTCATGTCGTCACTTTTTCCTGCAGAGAACCCGCGTGGAGTTTTACACCTCGGCACCGGTGGAGGAGATCATTCACCAGCAACGTGCTAAAGAGGCAACAAAACGCGCGCGCACGCGTGCTAATGAATTGAACGGTGTTTATACGCGAGACCTGGCGTCTATTCCACACTGTAAGAACTGTACACGCGCCAGTTTATGGTTTTGAGCTTACTGATATGGGTTCTAGCCGACACACACACACACAGTGCTTTAACTGAGGGAATTTATAGTTTTCTAGATCAAACCTTTCAGCAGATTAAAGATCTGGAATGTTTACTGTAAATGTTTTTTAAAGCGCGCCTGCAAGAATATGCGCGCAACGCACGCGCTATAAAAGCAAGGCTATATGCTCGACTCTTTGTGTGTTCACGCGCGCGTCACGTGTCAGAGCAGACGTGCGCTTAATCTGTGTGTCGAATTGCGGTTGTGAAGCCCGTGTGAGCTCGCGCGCAGAAACACCCTGGCTCGCGTGAACGTCGGTCTTTCCACACACGGGTCACAGAGCGCGTTACCGCGCATGCGTAATTCTTCCCGCGCGCGCGCGCGCACACACACACACACACACACACACTTCTCAGTTCTCAAATAATTGTACATCTGTATTGAGATTGAACGGTAACGCGCGCGCGCACACACACACCGGGAGATCCGCTCGGATGGAACTGATGAAATGAAATGAAGTGAAATGGCCTACTTCCTGCTCCCACAGCGCGTGAGAACCGGATGTGCTGTCGGCGGTGTATGTGTGTGTGTGTGTGTGTGTGTGTGTGTGTGTGTGTGAGTGTCCCCGTCCTAAACACGCTGCCGGCACTACTCCATTCATAAAAATATCACAACTACACAATCCCCATCTACTGACCCCGAGGAGGGGCAACTCCACACCACTATAACTGAATCACAGACAGACAGACAGCTCTTCTGAATCCCTCCACTCTTCTGGGAAGATGTTTCACTGGATTTTTGGAGTTTGCTTGTGGACATTTGTGTTCATCAGCCACAAGGGTGTTAGTAAAGTCCGGTACTGATGAAGGTGGGGCGAGGAGACCTGGGGGGCAGTCAGCTTTCACATCGATCGCAAAGGTGTTCAGTAGAGTTGGAGCTCTATAGTAGACCACTCAAGATCTTCCACTTCTTGGAGTTTCCTTTGTGCACAGGGGCGTTGCCATGCTGGAACCGTTGTGGGTCTCCAAGTTCAAGTGAATGCAAAATTGTATTATACCACAAAGACGTACAATTGTGTGCCTCCAGCTTTGTGTTAACCACAAAGAACCACATGGCAGGAAAGGTCAGCTGTCCCAATACTTTTGGCAAGGTAGCATAGATGGATAGATAGATAGATAGATAGATAGATAGATAGATAGATAGATAGATAGATAGATAGATAGATAGATAGATAGATAGATAGATTGACAGACAGACAGACAGACAGACCTGTGTCTGTCTCTCCTGATCCTGTTTTGGCCTCACCCTCACCCTCTTTCAGTCTCTTTAGATCTGATTTACACGCAGATCTTTTATCCATTTTCTCCTTTCTCTGACGAGCAGGGTGTTTGTGGGTCATGTCTCAGTCCAGACGATGTGTGTGTGTGTGTGTGTGTGTGTGTGTAAACAGGTCTGATCTGGATGGCGCTCTTCTGTGCACTCAGGACGCTAACGCAATTATAGCACTCGCTAATCACATTTCCTCAACAAAGGAGTGTGAGGAATTCCTCCAGCGCCGAGCTGCGGCCGGGTAAAGACATAAACACACACACTAATACACTTAGACACGCTTTCACACACACACACACATCTTTATGTGCATTATATTGGGTATTTACACACAAAAAGGAAAATTTAGCAGGTGCACACACTACACTTTACACATCCCACACAAACACACTGTAACACACTAATACACTGGAAAAACAAAATAACACAAACATGTTCCCAAACAGTTACACAGTAACACACACTAAAATGGACTCATACACACGCACACACTGTATCACACACCAACACGCACTAAACTGGTCCTATACACAGTGTATCACACTCCAACACACTTTAATCCAGAGTAACACACACTAACACACTTAAACATTCACACTATAACACACACAACACAATAAGAGACACTCACACACTCAGAAACACACAAACACACTTAAACATGGCCTTGAAAACACTTACACACTGTAACACACACTAACAATCTGTAACACACAGTAATACACATTAACACAATCAGACATGACCCTGTACACACTGTAACACACACTAACAATCTGTAACACACAGTAATACAAATTAACACAATCAGACATGACCCTGTACACACTGTAACACACACTAACAATCTGTAACACACAGTATTAGTCAAGTCAAGTCAAGTTTATTTGTATAGCGCTTTTCACAACAGACATTGTCTCAAAGCAGCTTTACAGAAAACAACAGTGAAGGTGAAGGTGTGCGTTTGTCCCTGATGAGCAACCGTGGCGACAGTGGCAAGGAAAAACTCCCTTAGATGATATGAGGAAGAAACCTTGAGAGGAACCAGACTCAAAGGGGAACCCATCCTCATATGGGTGACATCAAAAGTTTGGTCATAAATCTTTCAACAATACAGAACAATTTGTGATCATCATAGATCCAGCATCAGCTTCTCCATGCCAGGGCCTTTAAACACTCGGCATC
>NW_028149091.1:0-37500 GCF_946808225.1 Silurus aristotelis
TATTCCCAGGCGGTCTCCCATCCAAGTACTAACCAGGCCCGACCCTCTTAGCTTCCGAGATCAGACGAGATCGAGCGTTCTCAGAGTGGTATGGCCGTAAGCGAGATTCATGCTTTGAAATTGCCCATTTATTTTAGTTGTCAGCGTGTTTGTTTGCTCATATGCCTTTCCTGCTATTTCAGTTCAACTTTTATCACACTTTATCCACAACGGTAAATGTTCGTCCTTAAAATAAGTATGAAAGCAAAGAAAAAAAAAATTTAAGCTTACAGCACCTGGTATTCCCAGGCGGTCTCCCATCCAAGTACTAACCAGGCCCGACCCTGCTTAGCTTCCGAGATCAGACGAGATCGAGCGTTCTCAGAGTGGTATGGCCGTAAGCGAGATTCGCACCTCGAAATTGCCCATTTATTTTTGCTTGTCAGCGTGTTTGTTTGCTTATATGCCTTTCCTGCTATTCCAGTTCAACTTTTATCACACTTTATCCACAACGGTAAATGTTCGTCCTGAAATTAAGTATGAAAGCAAAGAAAAAAAAAATTAAAGCTTACAGCACCTGGTATTCCCAGGCGGTCTCCCATCCAAGTACTAACCAGGCCCGACCCTGCTTAGCTTCCGAGATCAGACGAGATCGAGCGTTCTCAGAGTGGTATGGCCGTAAGCGAGATTTGCGCTTCGAAATTGCCAATTTATTTTTGCTTGTCAGCGTGTTTGTTTGCTTATATGCCTTTCCTGCTATTCCAGTTAAACTTTTATCACA
Organism: Silurus aristotelis; assembly: GCF_946808225.1. NCBI lineage: Eukaryota > Metazoa > Chordata > Actinopteri > Siluriformes > Siluridae > Silurus > Silurus aristotelis. The sequence continues at coordinate 761 of NW_028149091.1, forward strand.
CTTTATTCACCACGGTACCTGTTCGTCCTTAAATTAAGCCTGAAAGCAAAGAAAAAAAAATTAAAGCTTACAGCACCTGGTATTCCCAGGCGGTCTCCCATCCAAGTACTAACCAGGCCCGACCCTGCTTAGCTTCCGAGATCAGACGAGATCGAGCGTTCTCAGAGTGGTATGGCCGTAAGCGAGATATGTGGTTCGAAATTGGCCATTTGTTTTTGTTGTCATCATGTTTGTTTGCTCATATGCCTTTCCTGCTATTCCAGATCAACTTTTATCACACTTTATTCACCACGGTAAATGTTCATCCTTAAATTAAGCCTGAAAGCAAAGAAAAAAAAGTTAAAGCTTACAGCACCTGGTATTCCCAGGCGGTCTCCCATCCAAGTACTAACCAGGCCCGACCCTGCTTAGCTTCCGAGATCAGACGAGATCGAGCGTTCTCAGAGTGGTATGGCCGTAAGCAAGATTCGCGCTTCAAAATTGCCCATTTATTTTTGCTTGTCAGCATGTTTGTTTGCTCATATGTCTTTCCTGCTATTCCAGTTCAACTTTTATCACACTTTATCCACAACGGTAAATGTTCGTCCTTAAATTAAGCCTGAAAGCAAAGAAAAAAAAATTAAAGCTTACAGCACCTGGTATTCCCAGGCGGTCTCCCATCCAAGTACTAACCAGGCCCGACCCTGCTTAGCTTCCGAGATCAGACGAGATCGAGCGTTCTCAGAGTGGTATGGCCGTAAGCGAGATTCATGCTTTGAAATTGCCCATTTATTTTAGTTGTCAGCGTGTTTGTTTGCTCATATGCCTTTCCTGCTATTTCAGTTCAACTTTTATCACACTTTATTCACCACGGTAAATGTTCGTCCTTAAATTAAGTATGAAAGCAAAAAAAAAAAAAAATTTAAGCTTACAGCACCTGGTATTCCCAGGCGGTCTCCCATCCAAGTACTAACCAGGCCCGACCCTGCTTAGCTTCCGAGATCAGACGAGATCGAGCGTTCTCAGAGTGGTATGGCCGTAAGCGAGATTCGCACCTCGAAATTGCCCATTTATTTTTGCTTGTCAGCGTGTTTGTTTGCTTATATGCCTTTCCTGCTATTCCAGTTCAACTTTTATCACACTTTATTCACCACGGTAAATGTTCGTCCTTAAATTAAGCATGAAAGCAAAGAAAAAAAAATTAAAGCTTACAGCACCTGGTATTCCCAGGCGGTCTCCCATCCAAGTACTGACCAGGCCCGACCCTGCTTAGCTTCCGAGATCAGACGAGATCGAGCGTTCTCAGAGTGGTATGGCCGTAAGCGAGATTCGCGCTTCAAAATTGCCCATTTATTTTTGCTTGTCAGCATGTTTGTTTGCTCATATGTCTTTCCTGCTATTCCAGTTCAACTTTTATCACACTTTATCCACAACGGTAAATGTTCGTCCTTAAATTAAGCCTGAAAGCAAAGAAAAAAAAATTAAAGCTTACAGCACCTGGTATTCCCAGGCGGTCTCCCATCCAAGTACTAACCAGGCCCGACCCTGCTTAGCTTCCGAGATCAGACGAGATCGAGCGTTCTCAGAGTGGTATGGCCGTAAGCGAGATATGTGGTTCGAAATTGGCCATTTGTTTTTGTTGTCATCATGTTTGTTTGCTCATATGCCTTTCCTGCTATTCCAGATCAACTTTTATCACACTTTATTCACCACGGTAAATGTTCATCCTTAAATTAAGCCTGAAAGCAAAGAAAAAAAAGTTAAAGCTTACAGCACCTGGTATTCCCAGGCGGTCTCCCATCCAAGTACTAACCAGGCCCGACCCTGCTTAGCTTCCGAGATCAGACGAGATCGAGCGTTCTCAGAGTGGTATGGCCGTAAGCAAGATTCGCGCTTCAAAATTGCCCATTTATTTTTGCTTGTCAGCATGTTTGTTTGCTCATATGTCTTTCCTGCTATTCCAGTTCAACTTTTATCACACTTTATCCACAACGGTAAATGTTCGTCCTTAAATTAAGCCTGAAAGCAAAGAAAAAAAAGTTAAAGCTTACAGCACCTGGTATTCCCAGGCGGTCTCCCATCCAAGTACTAACCAGGCCCGACCCTGCTTAGCTTCCGAGATCAGACGAGATCGAGCGTTCTCAGAGTGGTATGGCCGTAAGCAAGATTCGCGCTTCAAAATTGCCCATTTATTTTTGCTTGTCAGCATGTTTGTTTGCTCATATGTCTTTCCTGCTATTCCAGTTCAACTTTTATCACACTTTATCCACAACGGTAAATGTTCGTCCTTAAATTAAGCCTGAAAACAAAGAAAAAAAAATTAAAGCTTACAGCACCTGGTATTCCCAGGCGGTCTCCCATCCAAGTACTAACCAGGCCCGACCCTGCTTAGCTTCCGAGATCAGACAAGATCGAGCGTTCTCAGAGTGGTATGGGCATAAGCGAGATTCATGCTTTAAAATTGCCCATTTATTTTAGTTGTCAGCGTGTTTGTTTGCTCATATGCCTTTCCTGCTATTTCAGTTCAACTTTTATCACACTTTATCCACAACGGTAAATGTTCGTCCTTAAATTAAGTATGAAAGCAAAAAAAAAAAAAAATTTAAGCTTACAGCACCTGGTATTCCCAGGCGGTCTCCCATCCAAGTACTAACCAGGCCCGACCCTCTTAGCTTCCGAGATCAGACGAGATCGAGCGTTCTCAGAGTGGTATGGCCGTAAGCGAGATTCATGCTTTGAAATTGCCCATTTATTTTAGTTGTCAGCGTGTTTGTTTGCTTATATGCCTTTCCTGCTATTTCAGTTCAACTTTTATCACACTTTATCCACAACGGTAAATGTTCGTCCTTAAATTAAGTATGAAAGCAAAGAAAAAAAAAATTTAAGCTTACAGCACCTGGTATTCCCAGGCGGTCTCCCATCCAAGTACTAACCAGGCCCGACCCTGCTTAGCTTCCGAGATCAGACGAGATCGAGCGTTCTCAGAGTGGTATGGCCGTAAGCGAGATTCGCACCTCGAAATTGCCCATTTATTTTTGCTTGTCAGCGTGTTTGTTTGCTTATATGCCTTTCCTGCTATTCCAGTTCAACTTTTATCACACTTTATCCACAACGGTAAATGTTCGTCCTTAAATTAAGTATGAAAGCAAAGAAAAAAAAAATAAAGCTTACAGCACCTGGTATTCCCAGGCGGTCTCCCATCCAAGTACTAACCAGGCCCGACCCTGCTTAGCTTCCGAGATCAGACGAGATCGAGCGTTCTCAGAGTGGTATGGCCGTAAGCGAGATTTGCGCTTCGAAATTGCCAATTTATTTTTGCTTGTCAGCGTGTTTGTTTGCTTATATGCCTTTCCTGCTATTCCAATTCAACTTTTATCACACTTTATTCACCACGGTACCTGTTCGTCCTTAAATTAAGCCTGAAAGCAAAGAAAAAAAAATTAAAGCTTACAGCACCTGGTATTCCCAGGCGGTCTCCCATCCAAGTACTAACCAGGCCCGACCCTGCTTAGCTTCCGAGATCAGACGAGATCGAGCGTTCTCAGAGTGGTATGGCCGTAAGCGAGATATGTGGTTCGAAATTGGCCATTTGTTTTTGTTGTCATCATGTTTGTTTGCTCATATGCCTTTCCTGCTATTCCAGATCAACTTTTATCACACTTTATTCACCACGGTAAATGTTCATCCTTAAATTAAGCCTGAAAGCAAAGAAAAAAAAGTTAAAGCTTACAGCACCTGGTATTCCCAGGCGGTCTCCCATCCAAGTACTAACCAGGCCCGACCCTGCTTAGCTTCCGAGATCAGACGAGATCGAGCGTTCTCAGAGTGGTATGGCCGTAAGCAAGATTCGCGCTTCAAAATTGCCCATTTATTTTTGCTTGTCAGCATGTTTGTTTGCTCATATGTCTTTCCTGCTATTCCAGTTCAACTTTTATCACACTTTATCCACAACGGTAAATGTTCGTCCTTAAATTAAGCCTGAAAGCAAAGAAAAAAAAGTTAAAGCTTACAGCACCTGGTATTCCCAGGCGGTCTCCCATCCAAGTACTAACCAGGCCCGACCCTGCTTAGCTTCCGAGATCAGACGAGATCGAGCGTTCTCAGAGTGGTATGGCCGTAAGCAAGATTCGCGCTTCAAAATTGCCCATTTATTTTTGCTTGTCAGCATGTTTGTTTGCTCATATGTCTTTCCTGCTATTCCAGTTCAACTTTTATCACACTTTATCCACAACGGTAAATGTTCGTCCTTAAATTAAGCCTGAAAACAAAGAAAAAAAAATTAAAGCTTACAGCACCTGGTATTCCCAGGCGGTCTCCCATCCAAGTACTAACCAGGCCCGACCCTGCTTAGCTTCCGAGATCAGACAAGATCGAGCGTTCTCAGAGTGGTATGGCCGTAAGCGAGATTCATGCTTTAAAATTGCCCATTTATTTTAGTTGTCAGCGTGTTTGTTTGCTCATATGCCTTTCCTGCTATTTCAGTTCAACTTTTATCACACTTTATCCACAACGGTAAATGTTCGTCCTTAAATTAAGTATGAAAGCAAAAAAAAAAAAAAATTTAAGCTTACAGCACCTGGTATTCCCAGGCGGTCTCCCATCCAAGTACTAACCAGGCCCGACCCTCTTAGCTTCCGAGATCAGACGAGATCGAGCGTTCTCAGAGTGGTATGGCCGTAAGCGAGATTCATGCTTTGAAATTGCCCATTTATTTTAGTTGTCAGCGTGTTTGTTTGCTCATATGCCTTTCCTGCTATTTCAGTTCAACTTTTATCACACTTTATCCACAACGGTAAATGTTCGTCCTTAAATTAAGTATGAAAGCAAAGAAAAAAAAAATTTAAGCTTACAGCACCTGGTATTCCCAGGCGGTCTCCCATCCAAGTACTAACCAGGCCCGACCCTGCTTAGCTTCCGAGATCAGACGAGATCGAGCGTTCTCAGAGTGGTATGGCCGTAAGCGAGATTCGCACCTCGAAATTGCCCATTTATTTTTGCTTGTCAGCGTGTTTGTTTGCTTATATGCCTTTCCTGCTATTCCAGTTCAACTTTTATCACACTTTATCCACAACGGTAAATGTTCGTCCTTAAATTAAGTATGAAAGCAAAGAAAAAAAAAATTAAAGCTTACAGCACCTGGTATTCCCAGGCGGTCTCCCATCCAAGTACTAACCAGGCCCGACCCTGCTTAGCTTCCGAGATCAGACGAGATCGAGCGTTCTCAGAGTGGTATGGCCGTAAGCGAGATTCGCACCTCGAAATTGCCCATTTATTTTTGCTTGTCAGCGTGTTTGTTTGCTTATATGCCTTTCCTGCTATTCCAGTTCAACTTTTATCACACTTTATCCACAACGGTAAATGTTCGTCCTTAAATTAAGTATGAAAGCAAAGAAAAAAAAAATTAAAGCTTACAGCACCTGGTATTCCCAGGCGGTCTCCCATCCAAGTACTAACCAGGCCCGACCCTGCTTAGCTTCCGAGATCAGACGAGATCGAGCGTTCTCAGAGTGGTATGGCCGTAAGCGAGATTTGCGCTTCGAAATTGCCAATTTATTTTTGCTTGTCAGCGTGTTTGTTTGCTTATATGCCTTTCCTGCTATTCCAGTTAAACTTTTATCACACTTTATTCACCACGGTACCTGTTCGTCCTTAAATTAAGCCTGAAAGCAAAGAAAAAAAAATTAAAGCTTACAGCACCTGGTATTCCCAGGCGGTCTCCCATCCAAGTACTAACCAGGCCCGACCCTGCTTAGCTTCCGAGATCAGACGAGATCGAGCGTTCTCAGAGTGGTATGGCCGTAAGCGAGATATGTGGTTCGAAATTGGCCATTTGTTTTTGTTGTCATCATGTTTGTTTGCTCATATGCCTTTCCTGCTATTCCAGATCAACTTTTATCACACTTTATTCACCACGGTAAATGTTCATCCTTAAATTAAGCCTGAAAGCAAAGAAAAAAAAGTTAAAGCTTACAGCACCTGGTATTCCCAGGCGGTCTCCCATCCAAGTACTAACCAGGCCCGACCCTGCTTAGCTTCCGAGATCAGACGAGATCGAGCGTTCTCAGAGTGGTATGGCCGTAAGCAAGATTCGCGCTTCAAAATTGCCCATTTATTTTTGCTTGTCAGCATGTTTGTTTGCTCATATGTCTTTCCTGCTATTCCAGTTCAACTTTTATCACACTTTATCCACAACGGTAAATGTTCGTCCTTAAATTAAGCCTGAAAGCAAAGAAAAAAAAGTTAAAGCTTACAGCACCTGGTATTCCCAGGCGGTCTCCCATCCAAGTACTAACCAGGCCCGACCCTGCTTAGCTTCCGAGATCAGACGAGATCGAGCGTTCTCAGAGTGGTATGGCCGTAAGCAAGATTCGCGCTTCAAAATTGCCCATTTATTTTTGCTTGTCAGCATGTTTGTTTGCTCATATGTCTTTCCTGCTATTCCAGTTCAACTTTTATCACACTTTATCCACAACGGTAAATGTTCGTCCTTAAATTAAGCCTGAAAGCAAAGAAAAAAAAATTAAAGCTTACAGCACCTGGTATTCCCAGGCGGTCTCCCATCCAAGTACTAACCAGGCCCGACCCTGCTTAGCTTCCGAGATCAGACAAGATCGAGCGTTCTCAGAGTGGTATGGCCGTAAGCGAGATTCATGCTTTAAAATTGCCCATTTATTTTAGTTGTCAGCGTGTTTGTTTGCTCATATGCCTTTCCTGCTATTTCAGTTCAACTTTTATCACACTTTATCCACAACGGTAAATGTTCGTCCTTAAATTAAGTATGAAAGCAAAAAAAATAAAAAATTTAAGCTTACAGCACCTGGTATTCCCAGGCGGTCTCCCATCCAAGTACTAACCAGGCCCGACCCTCTTAGCTTCCGAGATCAGACGAGATCGAGCGTTCTCAGAGTGGTATGGCCGTAAGCGAGATTCATGCTTTGAAATTGCCCATTTATTTTAGTTGTCAGCGTGTTTGTTTGCTCATATGCCTTTCCTGCTATTTCAGTTCAACTTTTATCACACTTTATCCACAACGGTAAATGTTCGTCCTTAAATTAAGTATGAAAGCAAAGAAAAAAAAAATTTAAGCTTACAGCACCTGGTATTCCCAGGCGGTCTCCCATCCAAGTACTAACCAGGCCCGACCCTGCTTAGCTTCCGAGATCAGACGAGATCGAGCGTTCTCAGAGTGGTATGGCCGTAAGCGAGATTCGCACCTCGAAATTGCCCATTTATTTTTGCTTGTCAGCGTGTTTGTTTGCTTATATGCCTTTCCTGCTATTCCAGTTCAACTTTTATCACACTTTATCCACAACGGTAAATGTTCGTCCTTAAATTAAGTATGAAAGCAAAGAAAAAAAAAATTAAAGCTTACAGCACCTGGTATTCCCAGGCGGTCTCCCATCCAAGTACTAACCAGGCCCGACCCTGCTTAGCTTCCGAGATCAGACGAGATCGAGCGTTCTCAGAGTGGTATGGCCGTAAGCGAGATTTGCGCTTCGAAATTGCCAATTTATTTTTGCTTGTCAGCGTGTTTGTTTGCTTATATGCCTTTCCTGCTATTCCAGTTAAACTTTTATCACACTTTATTCACCACGGTACCTGTTCGTCCTTAAATTAAGCCTGAAAGCAAAGAAAAAAAAATTAAAGCTTACAGCACCTGGTATTCCCAGGCGGTCTCCCATCCAAGTACTAACCAGGCCCGACCCTGCTTAGCTTCCGAGATCAGACGAGATCGAGCGTTCTCAGAGTGGTATGGCCGTAAGCGAGATATGTGGTTCGAAATTGGCCATTTGTTTTTGTTGTCATCATGTTTGTTTGCTCATATGCCTTTCCTGCTATTCCAGATCAACTTTTATCACACTTTATTCACCACGGTAAATGTTCATCCTTAAATTAAGCCTGAAAGCAAAGAAAAAAAAGTTAAAGCTTACAGCACCTGGTATTCCCAGGCGGTCTCCCATCCAAGTACTAACCAGGCCCGACCCTGCTTAGCTTCCGAGATCAGACGAGATCGAGCGTTCTCAGAGTGGTATGGCCGTAAGCAAGATTCGCGCTTCAAAATTGCCCATTTATTTTTGCTTGTCAGCATGTTTGTTTGCTCATATGTCTTTCCTGCTATTCCAGTTCAACTTTTATCACACTTTATCCACAACGGTAAATGTTCGTCCTTAAATTAAGCCTGAAAGCAAAGAAAAAAAAATTAAAGCTTACAGCACCTGGTATTCCCAGGCGGTCTCCCATCCAAGTACTAACCAGGCCCGACCCTGCTTAGCTTCCGAGATCAGACGAGATCGAGCGTTCTCAGAGTGGTATGGCCGTAAGCGAGATTCATGCTTTGAAATTGCCCATTTATTTTAGTTGTCAGCGTGTTTGTTTGCTCATATGCCTTTCCTGCTATTTCAGTTCAACTTTTATCACACTTTATCCACAACGGTAAATGTTCGTCCTTAAATTAAGTATGAAAGCAAAGAAAAAAAAAATTTAAGCTTACAGCACCTGGTATTCCCAGGCGGTCTCCCATCCAAGTACTAACCAGGCCCGACCCTGCTTAGCTTCCGAGATCAGACGAGATCGAGCGTTCTCAGAGTGGTATGGCCGTAAGCGAGATTCGCACCTCGAAATTGCCCATTTATTTTTGCTTGTCAGCGTGTTTGTTTGCTTATATGCCTTTCCTGCTATTCCAGTTCAACTTTTATCACACTTTATCCACAACGGTAAATGTTCGTCCTTAAATTAAGTATGAAAGCAAAGAAAAAAAAAATTAAAGCTTACAGCACCTGGTATTCCCAGGCGGTCTCCCATCCAAGTACTAACCAGGCCCGACCCTGCTTAGCTTCCGAGATCAGACGAGATCGAGCGTTCTCAGAGTGGTATGGCCGTAAGCGAGATTTGCGCTTCGAAATTGCCAATTTATTTTTGCTTGTCAGCGTGTTTGTTTGCTTATATGCCTTTCCTGCTATTCCAGTTAAACTTTTATCACACTTTATTCACCACGGTACCTGTTCGTCCTTAAATTAAGCCTGAAAGCAAAGAAAAAAAATTAAAGCTTACAGCACCTGGTATTCCCAGGCGGTCTCCCATCCAAGTACTAACCAGGCCCGACCCTGCTTAGCTTCCGAGATCAGACGAGATCGAGCGTTCTCAGAGTGGTATGGCCGTAAGCGAGATATGTGCTTCGAAATTGGCCATTTGTTTTTGTTGTCATCATGTTTGTTTGCTCATATGCCTTTCCTGCTATTCCAGATCAACTTTTATCACACTTTATTCACCACGGTAAATGTTCATCCTTAAATTAAGCCTGAAAGCAAAGAAAAAAAAGTTAAAGCTTACAGCACCTGGTATTCCCAGGCGGTCTCCCATCCAAGTACTAACCAGGCCCGACCCTGCTTAGCTTCCGAGATCAGACGAGATCGAGCGTTCTCAGAGTGGTATGGCCGTAAGCAAGATTCGCGCTTCAAAATTGCCCATTTATTTTTGCTTGTCAGCATGTTTGTTTGCTCATATGTCTTTCCTGCTATTCCAGTTCAACTTTTATCACACTTTATCCACAACGGTAAATGTTCGTCCTTAAATTAAGCCTGAAAGCAAAGAAAAAAAAGTTAAAGCTTACAGCACCTGGTATTCCCAGGCGGTCTCCCATCCAAGTACTAACCAGGCCCGACCCTGCTTAGCTTCCGAGATCAGACGAGATCGAGCGTTCTCAGAGTGGTATGGCCGTAAGCAAGATTCGCGCTTCAAAATTGCCCATTTATTTTTGCTTGTCAGCATGTTTGTTTGCTCATATGTCTTTCCTGCTATTCCAGTTCAACTTTTATCACACTTTATCCACAACGGTAAATGTTCGTCCTTAAATTAAGCCTGAAAGCAAAGAAAAAAAAATTAAAGCTTACAGCACCTGGTATTCCCAGGCGGTCTCCCATCCAAGTACTAACCAGGCCCGACCCTGCTTAGCTTCCGAGATCAGACAAGATCGAGCGTTCTCAGAGTGGTATGGCCGTAAGCGAGATTCATGCTTTAAAATTGCCCATTTATTTTAGTTGTCAGCGTGTTTGTTTGCTCATATGCCTTTCCTGCTATTTCAGTTCAACTTTTATCACACTTTATCCACAACGGTAAATGTTCGTCCTTAAATTAAGTATGAAAGCAAAAAAAATAAAAAATTTAAGCTTACAGCACCTGGTATTCCCAGGCGGTCTCCCATCCAAGTACTAACCAGGCCCGACCCTCTTAGCTTCCGAGATCAGACGAGATCGAGCGTTCTCAGAGTGGTATGGCCGTAAGCGAGATTCATGCTTTGAAATTGCCCATTTATTTTAGTTGTCAGCGTGTTTGTTTGCTCATATGCCTTTCCTGCTATTTCAGTTCAACTTTTATCACACTTTATCCACAACGGTAAATGTTCGTCCTTAAATTAAGTATGAAAGCAAAGAAAAAAAAAATTTAAGCTTACAGCACCTGGTATTCCCAGGCGGTCTCCCATCCAAGTACTAACCAGGCCCGACCCTGCTTAGCTTCCGAGATCAGACGAGATCGAGCGTTCTCAGAGTGGTATGGCCGTAAGCGAGATTCGCACCTCGAAATTGCCCATTTATTTTTGCTTGTCAGCGTGTTTGTTTGCTTATATGCCTTTCCTGCTATTCCAGTTCAACTTTTATCACACTTTATCCACAACGGTAAATGTTCGTCCTTAAATTAAGTATGAAAGCAAAGAAAAAAAAAATTAAAGCTTACAGCACCTGGTATTCCCAGGCGGTCTCCCATCCAAGTACTAACCAGGCCCGACCCTGCTTAGCTTCCGAGATCAGACGAGATCGAGCGTTCTCAGAGTGGTATGGCCGTAAGCGAGATTTGCGCTTCGAAATTGCCAATTTATTTTTGCTTGTCAGCGTGTTTGTTTGCTTATATGCCTTTCCTGCTATTCCAGTTAAACTTTTATCACACTTTATTCACCACGGTACCTGTTCGTCCTTAAATTAAGCCTGAAAGCAAAGAAAAAAAAATTAAAGCTTACAGCACCTGGTATTCCCAGGCGGTCTCCCATCCAAGTACTAACCAGGCCCGACCCTGCTTAGCTTCCGAGATCAGACGAGATCGAGCGTTCTCAGAGTGGTATGGCCGTAAGCGAGATATGTGGTTCGAAATTGGCCATTTGTTTTTGTTGTCATCATGTTTGTTTGCTCATATGCCTTTCCTGCTATTCCAGATCAACTTTTAACACACTTTATTCACCACGGTAAATGTTCATCCTTAAATTAAGCCTGAAAGCAAAGAAAAAAAAGTTAAAGCTTACAGCACCTGGTATTCCCAGGCGGTCTCCCATCCAAGTACTAACCAGGCCCGACCCTGCTTAGCTTCCGAGATCAGACGAGATCGAGCGTTCTCAGAGTGGTATGGCCGTAAGCAAGATTCGCGCTTCAAAATTGCCCATTTATTTTTGCTTGTCAGCATGTTTGTTTGCTCATATGTCTTTCCTGCTATTCCAGTTCAACTTTTATCACACTTTATCCACAACGGTAAATGTTCGTCCTTAAATTAAGCCTGAAAGCAAAGAAAAAAAAATTAAAGCTTACAGCACCTGGTATTCCCAGGCGGTCTCCCATCCAAGTACTAACCAGGCCCGACCCTGCTTAGCTTCCGAGATCAGACGAGATCGAGCGTTCTCAGAGTGGTATGGCCGTAAGCGAGATTCATGCTTTGAAATTGCCCATTTATTTTAGTTGTCAGCGTGTTTGTTTGCTCATATGCCTTTCCTGCTATTTCAGTTCAACTTTTATCACACTTTATTCACCACGGTAAATGTTCGTCCTTAAATTAAGTATGAAAGCAAAAAAAAAAAAAAATTTAAGCTTACAGCACCTGGTATTCCCAGGCGGTCTCCCATCCAAGTACTAACCAGGCCCGACCCTGCTTAGCTTCCGAGATCAGACGAGATCGAGCGTTCTCAGAGTGGTATGGCCGTAAGCGAGATTCGCACCTCGAAATTGCCCATTTATTTTTGCTTGTCAGCGTGTTTGTTTGCTTATATGCCTTTCCTGCTATTCCAGTTCAACTTTTATCACACTTTATTCACCACGGTAAATGTTCGTCCTTAAATTAAGCATGAAAGCAAAGAAAAAAAAATTAAAGCTTACAGCACCTGGTATTCCCAGGCGGTCTCCCATCCAAGTACTGACCAGGCCCGACCCTGCTTAGCTTCCGAGATCAGACGAGATCGAGCGTTCTCAGAGTGGTATGGCCGTAAGCGAGATTCGCGCTTCAAAATTGCCCATTTATTTTTGCTTGTCAGCATGTTTGTTTGCTCATATGTCTTTCCTGCTATTCCAGTTCAACTTTTATCACACTTTATCCACAACGGTAAATGTTCGTCCTTAAATTAAGCCTGAAAGCAAAGAAAAAAAAATTAAAGCTTACAGCACCTGGTATTCCCAGGCGGTCTCCCATCCAAGTACTAACCAGGCCCGACCCTGCTTAGCTTCCGAGATCAGACGAGATCGAGCGTTCTCAGAGTGGTATGGCCGTAAGCGAGATATGTGGTTCGAAATTGGCCATTTGTTTTTGTTGTCATCATGTTTGTTTGCTCATATGCCTTTCCTGCTATTCCAGATCAACTTTTATCACACTTTATTCACCACGGTAAATGTTCATCCTTAAATTAAGCCTGAAAGCAAAGAAAAAAAAGTTAAAGCTTACAGCACCTGGTATTCCCAGGCGGTCTCCCATCCAAGTACTAACCAGGCCCGACCCTGCTTAGCTTCCGAGATCAGACGAGATCGAGCGTTCTCAGAGTGGTATGGCCGTAAGCAAGATTCGCGCTTCAAAATTGCCCATTTATTTTTGCTTGTCAGCATGTTTGTTTGCTCATATGTCTTTCCTGCTATTCCAGTTCAACTTTTATCACACTTTATCCACAACGGTAAATGTTCGTCCTTAAATTAAGCCTGAAAGCAAAGAAAAAAAAGTTAAAGCTTACAGCACCTGGTATTCCCAGGCGGTCTCCCATCCAAGTACTAACCAGGCCCGACCCTGCTTAGCTTCCGAGATCAGACGAGATCGAGCGTTCTCAGAGTGGTATGGCCGTAAGCAAGATTCGCGCTTCAAAATTGCCCATTTATTTTTGCTTGTCAGCATGTTTGTTTGCTCATATGTCTTTCCTGCTATTCCAGTTCAACTTTTATCACACTTTATCCACAACGGTAAATGTTCGTCCTTAAATTAAGCCTGAAAACAAAGAAAAAAAAATTAAAGCTTACAGCACCTGGTATTCCCAGGCGGTCTCCCATCCAAGTACTAACCAGGCCCGACCCTGCTTAGCTTCCGAGATCAGACAAGATCGAGCGTTCTCAGAGTGGTATGGGCATAAGCGAGATTCATGCTTTAAAATTGCCCATTTATTTTAGTTGTCAGCGTGTTTGTTTGCTCATATGCCTTTCCTGCTATTTCAGTTCAACTTTTATCACACTTTATCCACAACGGTAAATGTTCGTCCTTAAATTAAGTATGAAAGCAAAAAAAAAAAAAAATTTAAGCTTACAGCACCTGGTATTCCCAGGCGGTCTCCCATCCAAGTACTAACCAGGCCCGACCCTCTTAGCTTCCGAGATCAGACGAGATCGAGCGTTCTCAGAGTGGTATGGCCGTAAGCGAGATTCATGCTTTGAAATTGCCCATTTATTTTAGTTGTCAGCGTGTTTGTTTGCTCATATGCCTTTCCTGCTATTTCAGTTCAACTTTTATCACACTTTATCCACAACGGTAAATGTTCGTCCTTAAATTAAGTATGAAAGCAAAGAAAAAAAAAATTTAAGCTTACAGCACCTGGTATTCCCAGGCGGTCTCCCATCCAAGTACTAACCAGGCCCGACCCTGCTTAGCTTCCGAGATCAGACGAGATCGAGCGTTCTCAGAGTGGTATGGCCGTAAGCGAGATTCGCACCTCGAAATTGCCCATTTATTTTTGCTTGTCAGCGTGTTTGTTTGCTTATATGCCTTTCCTGCTATTCCAGTTCAACTTTTATCACACTTTATCCACAACGGTAAATGTTCGTCCTTAAATTAAGTATGAAAGCAAAGAAAAAAAAATTAAAGCTTACAGCACCTGGTATTCCCAGGCGGTCTCCCATCCAAGTACTAACCAGGCCCGACCCTGCTTAGCTTCCGAGATCAGACGAGATCGAGCGTTCTCAGAGTGGTATGGCCGTAAGCGAGATTTGCGCTTCGAAATTGCCAATTTATTTTTGCTTGTCAGCGTGTTTGTTTGCTTATATGCCTTTCCTGCTATTCCAATTCAACTTTTATCACACTTTATTCACCACGGTACCTGTTCGTCCTTAAATTAAGCCTGAAAGCAAAGAAAAAAAAATTAAAGCTTACAGCACCTGGTATTCCCAGGCGGTCTCCCATCCAAGTACTAACCAGGCCCGACCCTGCTTAGCTTCCGAGATCAGACGAGATCGAGCGTTCTCAGAGTGGTATGGCCGTAAGCGAGATATGTGGTTCGAAATTGGCCATTTGTTTTTGTTGTCATCATGTTTGTTTGCTCATATGCCTTTCCTGCTATTCCAGATCAACTTTTATCACACTTTATTCACCACGGTAAATGTTCATCCTTAAATTAAGCCTGAAAGCAAAGAAAAAAAAGTTAAAGCTTACAGCACCTGGTATTCCCAGGCGGTCTCCCATCCAAGTACTAACCAGGCCCGACCCTGCTTAGCTTCCGAGATCAGACGAGATCGAGCGTTCTCAGAGTGGTATGGCCGTAAGCAAGATTCGCGCTTCAAAATTGCCCATTTATTTTTGCTTGTCAGCATGTTTGTTTGCTCATATGTCTTTCCTGCTATTCCAGTTCAACTTTTATCACACTTTATCCACAACGGTAAATGTTCGTCCTTAAATTAAGCCTGAAAGCAAAGAAAAAAAAGTTAAAGCTTACAGCACCTGGTATTCCCAGGCGGTCTCCCATCCAAGTACTAACCAGGCCCGACCCTGCTTAGCTTCCGAGATCAGACGAGATCGAGCGTTCTCAGAGTGGTATGGCCGTAAGCAAGATTCGCGCTTCAAAATTGCCCATTTATTTTTGCTTGTCAGCATGTTTGTTTGCTCATATGTCTTTCCTGCTATTCCAGTTCAACTTTTATCACACTTTATCCACAACGGTAAATGTTCGTCCTTAAATTAAGCCTGAAAACAAAGAAAAAAAAATTAAAGCTTACAGCACCTGGTATTCCCAGGCGGTCTCCCATCCAAGTACTAACCAGGCCCGACCCTGCTTAGCTTCCGAGATCAGACAAGATCGAGCGTTCTCAGAGTGGTATGGCCGTAAGCGAGATTCATGCTTTAAAATTGCCCATTTATTTTAGTTGTCAGCGTGTTTGTTTGCTCATATGCCTTTCCTGCTATTTCAGTTCAACTTTTATCACACTTTATCCACAACGGTAAATGTTCGTCCTTAAATTAAGTATGAAAGCAAAAAAAAAAAAAAAATTAAGCTTACAGCACCTGGTATTCCCAGGCGGTCTCCCATCCAAGTACTAACCAGGCCCGACCCTCTTAGCTTCCGAGATCAGACGAGATCGAGCGTTCTCAGAGTGGTATGGCCGTAAGCGAGATTCATGCTTTGAAATTGCCCATTTATTTTAGTTGTCAGCGTGTTTGTTTGCTCATATGCCTTTCCTGCTATTTCAGTTCAACTTTTATCACACTTTATCCACAACGGTAAATGTTCGTCCTTAAATTAAGTATGAAAGCAAAGAAAAAAAAAATTTAAGCTTACAGCACCTGGTATTCCCAGGCGGTCTCCCATCCAAGTACTAACCAGGCCCGACCCTGCTTAGCTTCCGAGATCAGACGAGATCGAGCGTTCTCAGAGTGGTATGGCCGTAAGCGAGATTCGCACCTCGAAATTGCCCATTTATTTTTGCTTGTCAGCGTGTTTGTTTGCTTATATGCCTTTCCTGCTATTCCAGTTCAACTTTTATCACACTTTATCCACAACGGTAAATGTTCGTCCTTAAATTAAGTATGAAAGCAAAGAAAAAAAAAATTAAAGCTTACAGCACCTGGTATTCCCAGGCGGTCTCCCATCCAAGTACTAACCAGGCCCGACCCTGCTTAGCTTCCGAGATCAGACGAGATCGAGCGTTCTCAGAGTGGTATGGCCGTAAGCGAGATTCGCACCTCGAAATTGCCCATTTATTTTTGCTTGTCAGCGTGTTTGTTTGCTTATATGCCTTTCCTGCTATTCCAGTTCAACTTTTATCACACTTTATCCACAACGGTAAATGTTCGTCCTTAAATTAAGTATGAAAGCAAAGAAAAAAAAAATTAAAGCTTACAGCACCTGGTATTCCCAGGCGGTCTCCCATCCAAGTACTAACCAGGCCCGACCCTGCTTAGCTTCCGAGATCAGACGAGATCGAGCGTTCTCAGAGTGGTATGGCCGTAAGCGAGATTTGCGCTTCGAAATTGCCAATTTATTTTTGCTTGTCAGCGTGTTTGTTTGCTTATATGCCTTTCCTGCTATTCCAGTTAAACTTTTATCACACTTTATTCACCACGGTACCTGTTCGTCCTTAAATTAAGCCTGAAAGCAAAGAAAAAAAAATTAAAGCTTACAGCACCTGGTATTCCCAGGCGGTCTCCCATCCAAGTACTAACCAGGCCCGACCCTGCTTAGCTTCCGAGATCAGACGAGATCGAGCGTTCTCAGAGTGGTATGGCCGTAAGCGAGATTCGCACCTCGAAATTGGCCATTTGTTTTTGTTGTCATCATGTTTGTTTGCTCATATGCCTTTCCTGCTATTCCAGTTCAACTTTTATCACACTTTATTCACCACGGTAAATGTTCGTCCTTAAATTAAGCATGAAAGCAAAGAAAAAAAAATTAAAGCTTACAGCACCTGGTATTCCCAGGCGGTCTCCCATCCAAGTACTGACCAGGCCCGACCCTGCTTAGCTTCCGAGATCAGACGAGATCGAGCGTTCTCAGAGTGGTATGGCCGTAAGCGAGATTCGCGCTTCAAAATTGCCCATTTATTTTTGCTTGTCAGCATGTTTGTTTGCTCATATGTCTTTCCTGCTATTCCAGTTCAACTTTTATCACACTTTATCCACAACGGTAAATGTTCGTCCTTAAATTAAGCCTGAAAGCAAAGAAAAAAAAATTAAAGCTTACAGCACCTGGTATTCCCAGGCGGTCTCCCATCCAAGTACTAACCAGGCCCGACCCTGCTTAGCTTCCGAGATCAGACGAGATCGAGCGTTCTCAGAGTGGTATGGCCGTAAGCGAGATATGTGGTTCGAAATTGGCCATTTGTTTTTGTTGTCATCATGTTTGTTTGCTCATATGCCTTTCCTGCTATTCCAGATCAACTTTTATCACACTTTATTCACCACGGTAAATGTTCATCCTTAAATTAAGCCTGAAAGCAAAGAAAAAAAAGTTAAAGCTTACAGCACCTGGTATTCCCAGGCGGTCTCCCATCCAAGTACTAACCAGGCCCGACCCTGCTTAGCTTCCGAGATCAGACGAGATCGAGCGTTCTCAGAGTGGTATGGCCGTAAGCAAGATTCGCGCTTCAAAATTGCCCATTTATTTTTGCTTGTCAGCATGTTTGTTTGCTCATATGTCTTTCCTGCTATTCCAGTTCAACTTTTATCACACTTTATCCACAACGGTAAATGTTCGTCCTTAAATTAAGCCTGAAAGCAAAGAAAAAAAAGTTAAAGCTTACAGCACCTGGTATTCCCAGGCGGTCTCCCATCCAAGTACTAACCAGGCCCGACCCTGCTTAGCTTCCGAGATCAGACGAGATCGAGCGTTCTCAGAGTGGTATGGCCGTAAGCAAGATTCGCGCTTCAAAATTGCCCATTTATTTTTGCTTGTCAGCATGTTTGTTTGCTCATATGTCTTTCCTGCTATTCCAGTTCAACTTTTATCACACTTTATCCACAACGGTAAATGTTCGTCCTTAAATTAAGCCTGAAAACAAAGAAAAAAAAATTAAAGCTTACAGCACCTGGTATTCCCAGGCGGTCTCCCATCCAAGTACTAACCAGGCCCGACCCTGCTTAGCTTCCGAGATCAGACAAGATCGAGCGTTCTCAGAGTGGTATGGGCATAAGCGAGATTCATGCTTTAAAATTGCCCATTTATTTTAGTTGTCAGCGTGTTTGTTTGCTCATATGCCTTTCCTGCTATTTCAGTTCAACTTTTATCACACTTTATCCACAACGGTAAATGTTCGTCCTTAAATTAAGTATGAAAGCAAAAAAAATAAAAAATTTAAGCTTACAGCACCTGGTATTCCCAGGCGGTCTCCCATCCAAGTACTAACCAGGCCCGACCCTCTTAGCTTCCGAGATCAGACGAGATCGAGCGTTCTCAGAGTGGTATGGCCGTAAGCGAGATTCATGCTTTGAAATTGCCCATTTATTTTAGTTGTCAGCGTGTTTGTTTGCTCATATGCCTTTCCTGCTATTTCAGTTCAACTTTTATCACACTTTATCCACAACGGTAAATGTTCGTCCTTAAATTAAGTATGAAAGCAAAGAAAAAAAAAATTTAAGCTTACAGCACCTGGTATTCCCAGGCGGTCTCCCATCCAAGTACTAACCAGGCCCGACCCTGCTTAGCTTCCGAGATCAGACGAGATCGAGCGTTCTCAGAGTGGTATGGCCGTAAGCGAGATTCGCACCTCGAAATTGCCCATTTATTTTTGCTTGTCAGCGTGTTTGTTTGCTTATATGCCTTTCCTGCTATTCCAGTTCAACTTTTATCACACTTTATCCACAACGGTAAATGTTCGTCCTTAAATTAAGTATGAAAGCAAAGAAAAAAAAATTAAAGCTTACAGCACCTGGTATTCCCAGGCGGTCTCCCATCCAAGTACTAACCAGGCCCGACCCTGCTTAGCTTCCGAGATCAGACGAGATCGAGCGTTCTCAGAGTGGTATGGCCGTAAGCGAGATTTGCGCTTCGAAATTGCCAATTTATTTTTGCTTGTCAGCGTGTTTGTTTGCTTATATGCCTTTCCTGCTATTCCAATTCAACTTTTATCACACTTTATTCACCACGGTACCTGTTCGTCCTTAAATTAAGCCTGAAAGCAAAGAAAAAAAAATTAAAGCTTACAGCACCTGGTATTCCCAGGCGGTCTCCCATCCAAGTACTAACCAGGCCCGACCCTGCTTAGCTTCCGAGATCAGACGAGATCGAGCGTTCTCAGAGTGGTATGGCCGTAAGCGAGATATGTGGTTCGAAATTGGCCATTTGTTTTTGTTGTCATCATGTTTGTTTGCTCATATGCCTTTCCTGCTATTCCAGATCAACTTTTATCACACTTTATTCACCACGGTAAATGTTCATCCTTAAATTAAGCCTGAAAGCAAAGAAAAAAAAGTTAAAGCTTACAGCACCTGGTATTCCCAGGCGGTCTCCCATCCAAGTACTAACCAGGCCCGACCCTGCTTAGCTTCCGAGATCAGACGAGATCGAGCGTTCTCAGAGTGGTATGGCCGTAAGCAAGATTCGCGCTTCAAAATTGCCCATTTATTTTTGCTTGTCAGCATGTTTGTTTGCTCATATGTCTTTCCTGCTATTCCAGTTCAACTTTTATCACACTTTATCCACAACGGTAAATGTTCGTCCTTAAATTAAGCCTGAAAGCAAAGAAAAAAAAGTTAAAGCTTACAGCACCTGGTATTCCCAGGCGGTCTCCCATCCAAGTACTAACCAGGCCCGACCCTGCTTAGCTTCCGAGATCAGACGAGATCGAGCGTTCTCAGAGTGGTATGGCCGTAAGCAAGATTCGCGCTTCAAAATTGCCCATTTATTTTTGCTTGTCAGCATGTTTGTTTGCTCATATGTCTTTCCTGCTATTCCAGTTCAACTTTTATCACACTTTATCCACAACGGTAAATGTTCGTCCTTAAATTAAGCCTGAAAACAAAGAAAAAAAAATTAAAGCTTACAGCACCTGGTATTCCCAGGCGGTCTCCCATCCAAGTACTAACCAGGCCCGACCCTGCTTAGCTTCCGAGATCAGACAAGATCGAGCGTTCTCAGAGTGGTATGGCCGTAAGCGAGATTCATGCTTTAAAATTGCCCATTTATTTTAGTTGTCAGCGTGTTTGTTTGCTCATATGCCTTTCCTGCTATTTCAGTTCAACTTTTATCACACTTTATCCACAACGGTAAATGTTCGTCCTTAAATTAAGTATGAAAGCAAAAAAAAAAAAAAAATTAAGCTTACAGCACCTGGTATTCCCAGGCGGTCTCCCATCCAAGTACTAACCAGGCCCGACCCTCTTAGCTTCCGAGATCAGACGAGATCGAGCGTTCTCAGAGTGGTATGGCCGTAAGCGAGATTCATGCTTTGAAATTGCCCATTTATTTTAGTTGTCAGCGTGTTTGTTTGCTCATATGCCTTTCCTGCTATTTCAGTTCAACTTTTATCACACTTTATCCACAACGGTAAATGTTCGTCCTTAAATTAAGTATGAAAGCAAAGAAAAAAAAAATTTAAGCTTACAGCACCTGGTATTCCCAGGCGGTCTCCCATCCAAGTACTAACCAGGCCCGACCCTGCTTAGCTTCCGAGATCAGACGAGATCGAGCGTTCTCAGAGTGGTATGGCCGTAAGCGAGATTCGCACCTCGAAATTGCCCATTTATTTTTGCTTGTCAGCGTGTTTGTTTGCTTATATGCCTTTCCTGCTATTCCAGTTCAACTTTTATCACACTTTATCCACAACGGTAAATGTTCGTCCTTAAATTAAGTATGAAAGCAAAGAAAAAAAAAATTAAAGCTTACAGCACCTGGTATTCCCAGGCGGTCTCCCATCCAAGTACTAACCAGGCCCGACCCTGCTTAGCTTCCGAGATCAGACGAGATCGAGCGTTCTCAGAGTGGTATGGCCGTAAGCGAGATTCGCACCTCGAAATTGCCCATTTATTTTTGCTTGTCAGCGTGTTTGTTTGCTTATATGCCTTTCCTGCTATTCCAGTTCAACTTTTATCACACTTTATCCACAACGGTAAATGTTCGTCCTTAAATTAAGTATGAAAGCAAAGAAAAAAAAAATTAAAGCTTACAGCACCTGGTATTCCCAGGCGGTCTCCCATCCAAGTACTAACCAGGCCCGACCCTGCTTAGCTTCCGAGATCAGACGAGATCGAGCGTTCTCAGAGTGGTATGGCCGTAAGCGAGATTTGCGCTTCGAAATTGCCAATTTATTTTTGCTTGTCAGCGTGTTTGTTTGCTTATATGCCTTTCCTGCTATTCCAGTTAAACTTTTATCACACTTTATTCACCACGGTACCTGTTCGTCCTTAAATTAAGCCTGAAAGCAAAGAAAAAAAAATTAAAGCTTACAGCACCTGGTATTCCCAGGCGGTCTCCCATCCAAGTACTAACCAGGCCCGACCCTGCTTAGCTTCCGAGATCAGACGAGATCGAGCGTTCTCAGAGTGGTATGGCCGTAAGCGAGATATGTGGTTCGAAATTGGCCATTTGTTTTTGTTGTCATCATGTTTGTTTGCTCATATGCCTTTCCTGCTATTCCAGATCAACTTTTATCACACTTTATTCACCACGGTAAATGTTCATCCTTAAATTAAGCCTGAAAGCAAAGAAAAAAAAGTTAAAGCTTACAGCACCTGGTATTCCCAGGCGGTCTCCCATCCAAGTACTAACCAGGCCCGACCCTGCTTAGCTTCCGAGATCAGACGAGATCGAGCGTTCTCAGAGTGGTATGGCCGTAAGCAAGATTCGCGCTTCAAAATTGCCCATTTATTTTTGCTTGTCAGCATGTTTGTTTGCTCATATGTCTTTCCTGCTATTCCAGTTCAACTTTTATCACACTTTATCCACAACGGTAAATGTTCGTCCTTAAATTAAGCCTGAAAGCAAAGAAAAAAAAGTTAAAGCTTACAGCACCTGGTATTCCCAGGCGGTCTCCCATCCAAGTACTAACCAGGCCCGACCCTGCTTAGCTTCCGAGATCAGACGAGATCGAGCGTTCTCAGAGTGGTATGGCCGTAAGCAAGATTCGCGCTTCAAAATTGCCCATTTATTTTTGCTTGTCAGCATGTTTGTTTGCTCATATGTCTTTCCTGCTATTCCAGTTCAACTTTTATCACACTTTATCCACAACGGTAAATGTTCGTCCTTAAATTAAGCCTGAAAGCAAAGAAAAAAAAATTAAAGCTTACAGCACCTGGTATTCCCAGGCGGTCTCCCATCCAAGTACTAACCAGGCCCGACCCTGCTTAGCTTCCGAGATCAGACAAGATCGAGCGTTCTCAGAGTGGTATGGCCGTAAGCGAGATTCATGCTTTAAAATTGCCCATTTATTTTAGTTGTCAGCGTGTTTGTTTGCTCATATGCCTTTCCTGCTATTTCAGTTCAACTTTTATCACACTTTATCCACAACGGTAAATGTTCGTCCTTAAATTAAGTATGAAAGCAAAAAAAATAAAAAATTTAAGCTTACAGCACCTGGTATTCCCAGGCGGTCTCCCATCCAAGTACTAACCAGGCCCGACCCTCTTAGCTTCCGAGATCAGACGAGATCGAGCGTTCTCAGAGTGGTATGGCCGTAAGCGAGATTCATGCTTTGAAATTGCCCATTTATTTTAGTTGTCAGCGTGTTTGTTTGCTCATATGCCTTTCCTGCTATTTCAGTTCAACTTTTATCACACTTTATCCACAACGGTAAATGTTCGTCCTTAAATTAAGTATGAAAGCAAAGAAAAAAAAAATTTAAGCTTACAGCACCTGGTATTCCCAGGCGGTCTCCCATCCAAGTACTAACCAGGCCCGACCCTGCTTAGCTTCCGAGATCAGACGAGATCGAGCGTTCTCAGAGTGGTATGGCCGTAAGCGAGATTCGCACCTCGAAATTGCCCATTTATTTTTGCTTGTCAGCGTGTTTGTTTGCTTATATGCCTTTCCTGCTATTCCAGTTCAACTTTTATCACACTTTATCCACAACGGTAAATGTTCGTCCTTAAATTAAGTATGAAAGCAAAGAAAAAAAAAATTAAAGCTTACAGCACCTGGTATTCCCAGGCGGTCTCCCATCCAAGTACTAACCAGGCCCGACCCTGCTTAGCTTCCGAGATCAGACGAGATCGAGCGTTCTCAGAGTGGTATGGCCGTAAGCGAGATTTGCGCTTCGAAATTGCCAATTTATTTTTGCTTGTCAGCGTGTTTGTTTGCTTATATGCCTTTCCTGCTATTCCAGTTAAACTTTTATCACACTTTATTCACCACGGTACCTGTTCGTCCTTAAATTAAGCCTGAAAGCAAAGAAAAAAAAATTAAAGCTTACAGCACCTGGTATTCCCAGGCGGTCTCCCATCCAAGTACTAACCAGGCCCGACCCTGCTTAGCTTCCGAGATCAGACAAGATCGAGCGTTCTCAGAGTGGTATGGGCATAAGCGAGATTCATGCTTTAAAATTGCCCATTTATTTTAGTTGTCAGCGTGTTTGTTTGCTCATATGCCTTTCCTGCTATTTCAGTTCAACTTTTATCACACTTTATCCACAACGGTAAATGTTCGTCCTTAAATTAAGTATGAAAGCAAAAAAAAAAAAAAATTTAAGCTTACAGCACCTGGTATTCCCAGGCGGTCTCCCATCCAAGTACTAACCAGGCCCGACCCTCTTAGCTTCCGAGATCAGACGAGATCGAGCGTTCTCAGAGTGGTATGGCCGTAAGCGAGATTCATGCTTTGAAATTGCCCATTTATTTTAGTTGTCAGCGTGTTTGTTTGCTCATATGCCTTTCCTGCTATTTCAGTTCAACTTTTATCACACTTTATCCACAACGGTAAATGTTCGTCCTTAAATTAAGTATGAAAGCAAAGAAAAAAAAAATTTAAGCTTACAGCACCTGGTATTCCCAGGCGGTCTCCCATCCAAGTACTAACCAGGCCCGACCCTGCTTAGCTTCCGAGATCAGACGAGATCGAGCGTTCTCAGAGTGGTATGGCCGTAAGCGAGATTCGCACCTCGAAATTGCCCATTTATTTTTGCTTGTCAGCGTGTTTGTTTGCTTATATGCCTTTCCTGCTATTCCAGTTCAACTTTTATCACACTTTATCCACAACGGTAAATGTTCGTCCTTAAATTAAGTATGAAAGCAAAGAAAAAAAAATTAAAGCTTACAGCACCTGGTATTCCCAGGCGGTCTCCCATCCAAGTACTAACCAGGCCCGACCCTGCTTAGCTTCCGAGATCAGACGAGATCGAGCGTTCTCAGAGTGGTATGGCCGTAAGCGAGATTTGCGCTTCGAAATTGCCAATTTATTTTTGCTTGTCAGCGTGTTTGTTTGCTTATATGCCTTTCCTGCTATTCCAATTCAACTTTTATCACACTTTATTCACCACGGTACCTGTTCGTCCTTAAATTAAGCCTGAAAGCAAAGAAAAAAAAATTAAAGCTTACAGCACCTGGTATTCCCAGGCGGTCTCCCATCCAAGTACTAACCAGGCCCGACCCTGCTTAGCTTCCGAGATCAGACGAGATCGAGCGTTCTCAGAGTGGTATGGCCGTAAGCGAGATATGTGGTTCGAAATTGGCCATTTGTTTTTGTTGTCATCATGTTTGTTTGCTCATATGCCTTTCCTGCTATTCCAGATCAACTTTTATCACACTTTATTCACCACGGTAAATGTTCATCCTTAAATTAAGCCTGAAAGCAAAGAAAAAAAAGTTAAAGCTTACAGCACCTGGTATTCCCAGGCGGTCTCCCATCCAAGTACTAACCAGGCCCGACCCTGCTTAGCTTCCGAGATCAGACGAGATCGAGCGTTCTCAGAGTGGTATGGCCGTAAGCAAGATTCGCGCTTCAAAATTGCCCATTTATTTTTGCTTGTCAGCATGTTTGTTTGCTCATATGTCTTTCCTGCTATTCCAGTTCAACTTTTATCACACTTTATCCACAACGGTAAATGTTCGTCCTTAAATTAAGCCTGAAAGCAAAGAAAAAAAAGTTAAAGCTTACAGCACCTGGTATTCCCAGGCGGTCTCCCATCCAAGTACTAACCAGGCCCGACCCTGCTTAGCTTCCGAGATCAGACGAGATCGAGCGTTCTCAGAGTGGTATGGCCGTAAGCAAGATTCGCGCTTCAAAATTGCCCATTTATTTTTGCTTGTCAGCATGTTTGTTTGCTCATATGTCTTTCCTGCTATTCCAGTTCAACTTTTATCACACTTTATCCACAACGGTAAATGTTCGTCCTTAAATTAAGCCTGAAAACAAAGAAAAAAAAATTAAAGCTTACAGCACCTGGTATTCCCAGGCGGTCTCCCATCCAAGTACTAACCAGGCCCGACCCTGCTTAGCTTCCGAGATCAGACAAGATCGAGCGTTCTCAGAGTGGTATGGCCGTAAGCGAGATTCATGCTTTAAAATTGCCCATTTATTTTAGTTGTCAGCGTGTTTGTTTGCTCATATGCCTTTCCTGCTATTTCAGTTCAACTTTTATCACACTTTATCCACAACGGTAAATGTTCGTCCTTAAATTAAGTATGAAAGCAAAAAAAAAAAAAAAATTAAGCTTACAGCACCTGGTATTCCCAGGCGGTCTCCCATCCAAGTACTAACCAGGCCCGACCCTCTTAGCTTCCGAGATCAGACGAGATCGAGCGTTCTCAGAGTGGTATGGCCGTAAGCGAGATTCATGCTTTGAAATTGCCCATTTATTTTAGTTGTCAGCGTGTTTGTTTGCTCATATGCCTTTCCTGCTATTTCAGTTCAACTTTTATCACACTTTATCCACAACGGTAAATGTTCGTCCTTAAATTAAGTATGAAAGCAAAGAAAAAAAAAATTTAAGCTTACAGCACCTGGTATTCCCAGGCGGTCTCCCATCCAAGTACTAACCAGGCCCGACCCTGCTTAGCTTCCGAGATCAGACGAGATCGAGCGTTCTCAGAGTGGTATGGCCGTAAGCGAGATTCGCACCTCGAAATTGCCCATTTATTTTTGCTTGTCAGCGTGTTTGTTTGCTTATATGCCTTTCCTGCTATTCCAGTTCAACTTTTATCACACTTTATCCACAACGGTAAATGTTCGTCCTTAAATTAAGTATGAAAGCAAAGAAAAAAAAAATTAAAGCTTACAGCACCTGGTATTCCCAGGCGGTCTCCCATCCAAGTACTAACCAGGCCCGACCCTGCTTAGCTTCCGAGATCAGACGAGATCGAGCGTTCTCAGAGTGGTATGGCCGTAAGCGAGATTCGCACCTCGAAATTGCCCATTTATTTTTGCTTGTCAGCGTGTTTGTTTGCTTATATGCCTTTCCTGCTATTCCAGTTCAACTTTTATCACACTTTATCCACAACGGTAAATGTTCGTCCTTAAATTAAGTATGAAAGCAAAGAAAAAAAAAATTAAAGCTTACAGCACCTGGTATTCCCAGGCGGTCTCCCATCCAAGTACTAACCAGGCCCGACCCTGCTTAGCTTCCGAGATCAGACGAGATCGAGCGTTCTCAGAGTGGTATGGCCGTAAGCGAGATTTGCGCTTCGAAATTGCCAATTTATTTTTGCTTGTCAGCGTGTTTGTTTGCTTATATGCCTTTCCTGCTATTCCAGTTAAACTTTTATCACACTTTATTCACCACGGTACCTGTTCGTCCTTAAATTAAGCCTGAAAGCAAAGAAAAAAAAATTAAAGCTTACAGCACCTGGTATTCCCAGGCGGTCTCCCATCCAAGTACTAACCAGGCCCGACCCTGCTTAGCTTCCGAGATCAGACGAGATCGAGCGTTCTCAGAGTGGTATGGCCGTAAGCGAGATATGTGGTTCGAAATTGGCCATTTGTTTTTGTTGTCATCATGTTTGTTTGCTCATATGCCTTTCCTGCTATTCCAGATCAACTTTTATCACACTTTATTCACCACGGTAAATGTTCATCCTTAAATTAAGCCTGAAAGCAAAGAAAAAAAAGTTAAAGCTTACAGCACCTGGTATTCCCAGGCGGTCTCCCATCCAAGTACTAACCAGGCCCGACCCTGCTTAGCTTCCGAGATCAGACGAGATCGAGCGTTCTCAGAGTGGTATGGCCGTAAGCAAGATTCGCGCTTCAAAATTGCCCATTTATTTTTGCTTGTCAGCATGTTTGTTTGCTCATATGTCTTTCCTGCTATTCCAGTTCAACTTTTATCACACTTTATCCACAACGGTAAATGTTCGTCCTTAAATTAAGCCTGAAAGCAAAGAAAAAAAAGTTAAAGCTTACAGCACCTGGTATTCCCAGGCGGTCTCCCATCCAAGTACTAACCAGGCCCGACCCTGCTTAGCTTCCGAGATCAGACGAGATCGAGCGTTCTCAGAGTGGTATGGCCGTAAGCAAGATTCGCGCTTCAAAATTGCCCATTTATTTTTGCTTGTCAGCATGTTTGTTTGCTCATATGTCTTTCCTGCTATTCCAGTTCAACTTTTATCACACTTTATCCACAACGGTAAATGTTCGTCCTTAAATTAAGCCTGAAAGCAAAGAAAAAAAAATTAAAGCTTACAGCACCTGGTATTCCCAGGCGGTCTCCCATCCAAGTACTAACCAGGCCCGACCCTGCTTAGCTTCCGAGATCAGACAAGATCGAGCGTTCTCAGAGTGGTATGGCCGTAAGCGAGATTCATGCTTTAAAATTGCCCATTTATTTTAGTTGTCAGCGTGTTTGTTTGCTCATATGCCTTTCCTGCTATTTCAGTTCAACTTTTATCACACTTTATCCACAACGGTAAATGTTCGTCCTTAAATTAAGTATGAAAGCAAAAAAAATAAAAAATTTAAGCTTACAGCACCTGGTATTCCCAGGCGGTCTCCCATCCAAGTACTAACCAGGCCCGACCCTCTTAGCTTCCGAGATCAGACGAGATCGAGCGTTCTCAGAGTGGTATGGCCGTAAGCGAGATTCATGCTTTGAAATTGCCCATTTATTTTAGTTGTCAGCGTGTTTGTTTGCTCATATGCCTTTCCTGCTATTTCAGTTCAACTTTTATCACACTTTATCCACAACGGTAAATGTTCGTCCTTAAATTAAGTATGAAAGCAAAGAAAAAAAAAATTTAAGCTTACAGCACCTGGTATTCCCAGGCGGTCTCCCATCCAAGTACTAACCAGGCCCGACCCTGCTTAGCTTCCGAGATCAGACGAGATCGAGCGTTCTCAGAGTGGTATGGCCGTAAGCGAGATTCGCACCTCGAAATTGCCCATTTATTTTTGCTTGTCAGCGTGTTTGTTTGCTTATATGCCTTTCCTGCTATTCCAGTTCAACTTTTATCACACTTTATCCACAACGGTAAATGTTCGTCCTTAAATTAAGTATGAAAGCAAAGAAAAAAAAAATTAAAGCTTACAGCACCTGGTATTCCCAGGCGGTCTCCCATCCAAGTACTAACCAGGCCCGACCCTGCTTAGCTTCCGAGATCAGACGAGATCGAGCGTTCTCAGAGTGGTATGGCCGTAAGCGAGATTTGCGCTTCGAAATTGCCAATTTATTTTTGCTTGTCAGCGTGTTTGTTTGCTTATATGCCTTTCCTGCTATTCCAGTTAAACTTTTATCACACTTTATTCACCACGGTACCTGTTCGTCCTTAAATTAAGCCTGAAAGCAAAGAAAAAAAAATTAAAGCTTACAGCACCTGGTATTCCCAGGCGGTCTCCCATCCAAGTACTAACCAGGCCCGACCCTGCTTAGCTTCCGAGATCAGACGAGATCGAGCGTTCTCAGAGTGGTATGGCCGTAAGCGAGATATGTGGTTCGAAATTGGCCATTTGTTTTTGTTGTCATCATGTTTGTTTGCTCATATGCCTTTCCTGCTATTCCAGATCAACTTTTATCACACTTTATTCACCACGGTAAATGTTCATCCTTAAATTAAGCCTGAAAGCAAAGAAAAAAAAGTTAAAGCTTACAGCACCTGGTATTCCCAGGCGGTCTCCCATCCAAGTACTAACCAGGCCCGACCCTGCTTAGCTTCCGAGATCAGACGAGATCGAGCGTTCTCAGAGTGGTATGGCCGTAAGCAAGATTCGCGCTTCAAAATTGCCCATTTATTTTTGCTTGTCAGCATGTTTGTTTGCTCATATGTCTTTCCTGCTATTCCAGTTCAACTTTTATCACACTTTATCCACAACGGTAAATGTTCGTCCTTAAATTAAGCCTGAAAGCAAAGAAAAAAAAATTAAAGCTTACAGCACCTGGTATTCCCAGGCGGTCTCCCATCCAAGTACTAACCAGGCCCGACCCTGCTTAGCTTCCGAGATCAGACGAGATCGAGCGTTCTCAGAGTGGTATGGCCGTAAGCGAGATTCATGCTTTGAAATTGCCCATTTATTTTAGTTGTCAGCGTGTTTGTTTGCTCATATGCCTTTCCTGCTATTTCAGTTCAACTTTTATCACACTTTATCCACAACGGTAAATGTTCGTCCTTAAATTAAGTATGAAAGCAAAGAAAAAAAAAATTTAAGCTTACAGCACCTGGTATTCCCAGGCGGTCTCCCATCCAAGTACTAACCAGGCCCGACCCTGCTTAGCTTCCGAGATCAGACGAGATCGAGCGTTCTCAGAGTGGTATGGCCGTAAGCGAGATTCGCACCTCGAAATTGCCCATTTATTTTTGCTTGTCAGCGTGTTTGTTTGCTTATATGCCTTTCCTGCTATTCCAGTTCAACTTTTATCACACTTTATCCACAACGGTAAATGTTCGTCCTTAAATTAAGTATGAAAGCAAAGAAAAAAAAAATTAAAGCTTACAGCACCTGGTATTCCCAGGCGGTCTCCCATCCAAGTACTAACCAGGCCCGACCCTGCTTAGCTTCCGAGATCAGACGAGATCGAGCGTTCTCAGAGTGGTATGGCCGTAAGCGAGATTTGCGCTTCGAAATTGCCAATTTATTTTTGCTTGTCAGCGTGTTTGTTTGCTTATATGCCTTTCCTGCTATTCCAGTTAAACTTTTATCACACTTTATTCACCACGGTACCTGTTCGTCCTTAAATTAAGCCTGAAAGCAAAGAAAAAAAATTAAAGCTTACAGCACCTGGTATTCCCAGGCGGTCTCCCATCCAAGTACTAACCAGGCCCGACCCTGCTTAGCTTCCGAGATCAGACGAGATCGAGCGTTCTCAGAGTGGTATGGCCGTAAGCGAGATATGTGCTTCGAAATTGGCCATTTGTTTTTGTTGTCATCATGTTTGTTTGCTCATATGCCTTTCCTGCTATTCCAGATCAACTTTTATCACACTTTATTCACCACGGTAAATGTTCATCCTTAAATTAAGCCTGAAAGCAAAGAAAAAAAAGTTAAAGCTTACAGCACCTGGTATTCCCAGGCGGTCTCCCATCCAAGTACTAACCAGGCCCGACCCTGCTTAGCTTCCGAGATCAGACGAGATCGAGCGTTCTCAGAGTGGTATGGCCGTAAGCAAGATTCGCGCTTCAAAATTGCCCATTTATTTTTGCTTGTCAGCATGTTTGTTTGCTCATATGTCTTTCCTGCTATTCCAGTTCAACTTTTATCACACTTTATCCACAACGGTAAATGTTCGTCCTTAAATTAAGCCTGAAAGCAAAGAAAAAAAAGTTAAAGCTTACAGCACCTGGTATTCCCAGGCGGTCTCCCATCCAAGTACTAACCAGGCCCGACCCTGCTTAGCTTCCGAGATCAGACGAGATCGAGCGTTCTCAGAGTGGTATGGCCGTAAGCAAGATTCGCGCTTCAAAATTGCCCATTTATTTTTGCTTGTCAGCATGTTTGTTTGCTCATATGTCTTTCCTGCTATTCCAGTTCAACTTTTATCACACTTTATCCACAACGGTAAATGTTCGTCCTTAAATTAAGCCTGAAAGCAAAGAAAAAAAAATTAAAGCTTACAGCACCTGGTATTCCCAGGCGGTCTCCCATCCAAGTACTAACCAGGCCCGACCCTGCTTAGCTTCCGAGATCAGACAAGATCGAGCGTTCTCAGAGTGGTATGGCCGTAAGCGAGATTCATGCTTTAAAATTGCCCATTTATTTTAGTTGTCAGCGTGTTTGTTTGCTCATATGCCTTTCCTGCTATTTCAGTTCAACTTTTATCACACTTTATCCACAACGGTAAATGTTCGTCCTTAAATTAAGTATGAAAGCAAAAAAAATAAAAAATTTAAGCTTACAGCACCTGGTATTCCCAGGCGGTCTCCCATCCAAGTACTAACCAGGCCCGACCCTCTTAGCTTCCGAGATCAGACGAGATCGAGCGTTCTCAGAGTGGTATGGCCGTAAGCGAGATTCATGCTTTGAAATTGCCCATTTATTTTAGTTGTCAGCGTGTTTGTTTGCTCATATGCCTTTCCTGCTATTTCAGTTCAACTTTTATCACACTTTATCCACAACGGTAAATGTTCGTCCTTAAATTAAGTATGAAAGCAAAGAAAAAAAAAATTTAAGCTTACAGCACCTGGTATTCCCAGGCGGTCTCCCATCCAAGTACTAACCAGGCCCGACCCTGCTTAGCTTCCGAGATCAGACGAGATCGAGCGTTCTCAGAGTGGTATGGCCGTAAGCGAGATTCGCACCTCGAAATTGCCCATTTATTTTTGCTTGTCAGCGTGTTTGTTTGCTTATATGCCTTTCCTGCTATTCCAGTTCAACTTTTATCACACTTTATCCACAACGGTAAATGTTCGTCCTTAAATTAAGTATGAAAGCAAAGAAAAAAAAAATTAAAGCTTACAGCACCTGGTATTCCCAGGCGGTCTCCCATCCAAGTACTAACCAGGCCCGACCCTGCTTAGCTTCCGAGATCAGACGAGATCGAGCGTTCTCAGAGTGGTATGGCCGTAAGCGAGATTTGCGCTTCGAAATTGCCAATTTATTTTTGCTTGTCAGCGTGTTTGTTTGCTTATATGCCTTTCCTGCTATTCCAGTTAAACTTTTATCACACTTTATTCACCACGGTACCTGTTCGTCCTTAAATTAAGCCTGAAAGCAAAGAAAAAAAAATTAAAGCTTACAGCACCTGGTATTCCCAGGCGGTCTCCCATCCAAGTACTAACCAGGCCCGACCCTGCTTAGCTTCCGAGATCAGACGAGATCGAGCGTTCTCAGAGTGGTATGGCCGTAAGCGAGATATGTGGTTCGAAATTGGCCATTTGTTTTTGTTGTCATCATGTTTGTTTGCTCATATGCCTTTCCTGCTATTCCAGATCAACTTTTAACACACTTTATTCACCACGGTAAATGTTCATCCTTAAATTAAGCCTGAAAGCAAAGAAAAAAAAGTTAAAGCTTACAGCACCTGGTATTCCCAGGCGGTCTCCCATCCAAGTACTAACCAGGCCCGACCCTGCTTAGCTTCCGAGATCAGACGAGATCGAGCGTTCTCAGAGTGGTATGGCCGTAAGCAAGATTCGCGCTTCAAAATTGCCCATTTATTTTTGCTTGTCAGCATGTTTGTTTGCTCATATGTCTTTCCTGCTATTCCAGTTCAACTTTTATCACACTTTATCCACAACGGTAAATGTTCGTCCTTAAATTAAGCCTGAAAGCAAAGAAAAAAAAATTAAAGCTTACAGCACCTGGTATTCCCAGGCGGTCTCCCATCCAAGTACTAACCAGGCCCGACCCTGCTTAGCTTCCGAGATCAGACGAGATCGAGCGTTCTCAGAGTGGTATGGCCGTAAGCGAGATTCATGCTTTGAAATTGCCCATTTATTTTAGTTGTCAGCGTGTTTGTTTGCTCATATGCCTTTCCTGCTATTTCAGTTCAACTTTTATCACACTTTATTCACCACGGTAAATGTTCGTCCTTAAATTAAGTATGAAAGCAAAAAAAAAAAAAAATTTAAGCTTACAGCACCTGGTATTCCCAGGCGGTCTCCCATCCAAGTACTAACCAGGCCCGACCCTGCTTAGCTTCCGAGATCAGACGAGATCGAGCGTTCTCAGAGTGGTATGGCCGTAAGCGAGATTCGCACCTCGAAATTGCCCATTTATTTTTGCTTGTCAGCGTGTTTGTTTGCTTATATGCCTTTCCTGCTATTCCAGTTCAACTTTTATCACACTTTATTCACCACGGTAAATGTTCGTCCTTAAATTAAGCATGAAAGCAAAGAAAAAAAAATTAAAGCTTACAGCACCTGGTATTCCCAGGCGGTCTCCCATCCAAGTACTGACCAGGCCCGACCCTGCTTAGCTTCCGAGATCAGACGAGATCGAGCGTTCTCAGAGTGGTATGGCCGTAAGCGAGATTCGCGCTTCAAAATTGCCCATTTATTTTTGCTTGTCAGCATGTTTGTTTGCTCATATGTCTTTCCTGCTATTCCAGTTCAACTTTTATCACACTTTATCCACAACGGTAAATGTTCGTCCTTAAATTAAGCCTGAAAGCAAAGAAAAAAAAATTAAAGCTTACAGCACCTGGTATTCCCAGGCGGTCTCCCATCCAAGTACTAACCAGGCCCGACCCTGCTTAGCTTCCGAGATCAGACGAGATCGAGCGTTCTCAGAGTGGTATGGCCGTAAGCGAGATATGTGGTTCGAAATTGGCCATTTGTTTTTGTTGTCATCATGTTTGTTTGCTCATATGCCTTTCCTGCTATTCCAGATCAACTTTTATCACACTTTATTCACCACGGTAAATGTTCATCCTTAAATTAAGCCTGAAAGCAAAGAAAAAAAAGTTAAAGCTTACAGCACCTGGTATTCCCAGGCGGTCTCCCATCCAAGTACTAACCAGGCCCGACCCTGCTTAGCTTCCGAGATCAGACGAGATCGAGCGTTCTCAGAGTGGTATGGCCGTAAGCAAGATTCGCGCTTCAAAATTGCCCATTTATTTTTGCTTGTCAGCATGTTTGTTTGCTCATATGTCTTTCCTGCTATTCCAGTTCAACTTTTATCACACTTTATCCACAACGGTAAATGTTCGTCCTTAAATTAAGCCTGAAAGCAAAGAAAAAAAAGTTAAAGCTTACAGCACCTGGTATTCCCAGGCGGTCTCCCATCCAAGTACTAACCAGGCCCGACCCTGCTTAGCTTCCGAGATCAGACGAGATCGAGCGTTCTCAGAGTGGTATGGCCGTAAGCAAGATTCGCGCTTCAAAATTGCCCATTTATTTTTGCTTGTCAGCATGTTTGTTTGCTCATATGTCTTTCCTGCTATTCCAGTTCAACTTTTATCACACTTTATCCACAACGGTAAATGTTCGTCCTTAAATTAAGCCTGAAAACAAAGAAAAAAAAATTAAAGCTTACAGCACCTGGTATTCCCAGGCGGTCTCCCATCCAAGTACTAACCAGGCCCGACCCTGCTTAGCTTCCGAGATCAGACAAGATCGAGCGTTCTCAGAGTGGTATGGGCGTAAGCGAGATTCATGCTTTAAAATTGCCCATTTATTTTAGTTGTCAGCGTGTTTGTTTGCTCATATGCCTTTCCTGCTATTTCAGTTCAACTTTTATCACACTTTATCCACAACGGTAAATGTTCGTCCTTAAATTAAGTATGAAAGCAAAAAAAAAAAAAAATTTAAGCTTACAGCACCTGGTATTCCCAGGCGGTCTCCCATCCAAGTACTAACCAGGCCCGACCCTCTTAGCTTCCGAGATCAGACGAGATCGAGCGTTCTCAGAGTGGTATGGCCGTAAGCGAGATTCATGCTTTGAAATTGCCCATTTATTTTAGTTGTCAGCGTGTTTGTTTGCTCATATGCCTTTCCTGCTATTTCAGTTCAACTTTTATCACACTTTATCCACAACGGTAAATGTTCGTCCTTAAATTAAGTATGAAAGCAAAGAAAAAAAAAATTTAAGCTTACAGCACCTGGTATTCCCAGGCGGTCTCCCATCCAAGTACTAACCAGGCCCGACCCTGCTTAGCTTCCGAGATCAGACGAGATCGAGCGTTCTCAGAGTGGTATGGCCGTAAGCGAGATTCGCACCTCGAAATTGCCCATTTATTTTTGCTTGTCAGCGTGTTTGTTTGCTTATATGCCTTTCCTGCTATTCCAGTTCAACTTTTATCACACTTTATCCACAACGGTAAATGTTCGTCCTTAAATTAAGTATGAAAGCAAAGAAAAAAAAATTAAAGCTTACAGCACCTGGTATTCCCAGGCGGTCTCCCATCCAAGTACTAACCAGGCCCGACCCTGCTTAGCTTCCGAGATCAGACGAGATCGAGCGTTCTCAGAGTGGTATGGCCGTAAGCGAGATTTGCGCTTCGAAATTGCCAATTTATTTTTGCTTGTCAGCGTGTTTGTTTGCTTATATGCCTTTCCTGCTATTCCAGTTCAACTTTTATCACACTTTATTCACCACGGTACCTGTTCGTCCTTAAATTAAGCCTGAAAGCAAAGAAAAAAAAATTAAAGCTTACAGCACCTGGTATTCCCAGGCGGTCTCCCATCCAAGTACTAACCAGGCCCGACCCTGCTTAGCTTCCGAGATCAGACGAGATCGAGCGTTCTCAGAGTGGTATGGCCGTAAGCGAGATATGTGGTTCGAAATTGGCCATTTGTTTTTGTTGTCATCATGTTTGTTTGCTCATATGCCTTTCCTGCTATTCCAGATCAACTTTTATCACACTTTATTCACCACGGTAAATGTTCATCCTTAAATTAAGCCTGAAAGCAAAGAAAAAAAAGTTAAAGCTTACAGCACCTGGTATTCCCAGGCGGTCTCCCATCCAAGTACTAACCAGGCCCGACCCTGCTTAGCTTCCGAGATCAGACGAGATCGAGCGTTCTCAGAGTGGTATGGCCGTAAGCAAGATTCGCGCTTCAAAATTGCCCATTTATTTTTGCTTGTCAGCATGTTTGTTTGCTCATATGTCTTTCCTGCTATTCCAGTTCAACTTTTATCACACTTTATCCACAACGGTAAATGTTCGTCCTTAAATTAAGCCTGAAAGCAAAGAAAAAAAAGTTAAAGCTTACAGCACCTGGTATTCCCAGGCGGTCTCCCATCCAAGTACTAACCAGGCCCGACCCTGCTTAGCTTCCGAGATCAGACGAGATCGAGCGTTCTCAGAGTGGTATGGCCGTAAGCAAGATTCGCGCTTCAAAATTGCCCATTTATTTTTGCTTGTCAGCATGTTTGTTTGCTCATATGTCTTTCCTGCTATTCCAGTTCAACTTTTATCACACTTTATCCACAACGGTAAATGTTCGTCCTTAAATTAAGCCTGAAAACAAAGAAAAAAAAATTAAAGCTTACAGCACCTGGTATTCCCAGGCGGTCTCCCATCCAAGTACTAACCAGGCCCGACCCTGCTTAGCTTCCGAGATCAGACAAGATCGAGCGTTCTCAGAGTGGTATGGCCGTAAGCGAGATTCATGCTTTAAAATTGCCCATTTATTTTAGTTGTCAGCGTGTTTGTTTGCTCATATGCCTTTCCTGCTATTTCAGTTCAACTTTTATCACACTTTATCCACAACGGTAAATGTTCGTCCTTAAATTAAGTATGAAAGCAAAAAAAAAAAAAAATTTAAGCTTACAGCACCTGGTATTCCCAGGCGGTCTCCCATCCAAGTACTAACCAGGCCCGACCCTCTTAGCTTCCGAGATCAGACGAGATCGAGCGTTCTCAGAGTGGTATGGCCGTAAGCGAGATTCATGCTTTGAAATTGCCCATTTATTTTAGTTGTCAGCGTGTTTGTTTGCTCATATGCCTTTCCTGCTATTTCAGTTCAACTTTTATCACACTTTATCCACAACGGTAAATGTTCGTCCTTAAATTAAGTATGAAAGCAAAGAAAAAAAAAATTTA
>NW_028149091.1:42500-47500 GCF_946808225.1 Silurus aristotelis
GTCCTTAAATTAAGCCTGAAAGCAAAGAAAAAAAAATTAAAGCTTACAGCACCTGGTATTCCCAGGCGGTCTCCCATCCAAGTACTAACCAGGCCCGACCCTGCTTAGCTTCCGAGATCAGACAAGATCGAGCGTTCTCAGAGTGGTATGGCCGTAAGCGAGATTCATGCTTTAAAATTGCCCATTTATTTTAGTTGTCAGCGTGTTTGTTTGCTCATATGCCTTTCCTGCTATTTCAGTTCAACTTTTATCACACTTTATCCACAACGGTAAATGTTCGTCCTTAAATTAAGTATGAAAGCAAAAAAAATAAAAAATTTAAGCTTACAGCACCTGGTATTCCCAGGCGGTCTCCCATCCAAGTACTAACCAGGCCCGACCCTCTTAGCTTCCGAGATCAGACGAGATCGAGCGTTCTCAGAGTGGTATGGCCGTAAGCGAGATTCATGCTTTGAAATTGCCCATTTATTTTAGTTGTCAGCGTGTTTGTTTGCTCATATGCCTTTCCTGCTATTTCAGTTCAACTTTTATCACACTTTATCCACAACGGTAAATGTTCGTCCTTAAATTAAGTATGAAAGCAAAGAAAAAAAAAATTTAAGCTTACAGCACCTGGTATTCCCAGGCGGTCTCCCATCCAAGTACTAACCAGGCCCGACCCTGCTTAGCTTCCGAGATCAGACGAGATCGAGCGTTCTCAGAGTGGTATGGCCGTAAGCGAGATTCGCACCTCGAAATTGCCCATTTATTTTTGCTTGTCAGCGTGTTTGTTTGCTTATATGCCTTTCCTGCTATTCCAGTTCAACTTTTATCACACTTTATCCACAACGGTAAATGTTCGTCCTTAAATTAAGTATGAAAGCAAAGAAAAAAAAAATTAAAGCTTACAGCACCTGGTATTCCCAGGCGGTCTCCCATCCAAGTACTAACCAGGCCCGACCCTGCTTAGCTTCCGAGATCAGACGAGATCGAGCGTTCTCAGAGTGGTATGGCCGTAAGCGAGATTTGCGCTTCGAAATTGCCAATTTATTTTTGCTTGTCAGCGTGTTTGTTTGCTTATATGCCTTTCCTGCTATTCCAGTTAAACTTTTATCACACTTTATTCACCACGGTACCTGTTCGTCCTTAAATTAAGCCTGAAAGCAAAGAAAAAAAAATTAAAGCTTACAGCACCTGGTATTCCCAGGCGGTCTCCCATCCAAGTACTAACCAGGCCCGACCCTGCTTAGCTTCCGAGATCAGACGAGATCGAGCGTTCTCAGAGTGGTATGGCCGTAAGCGAGATATGTGGTTCGAAATTGGCCATTTGTTTTTGTTGTCATCATGTTTGTTTGCTCATATGCCTTTCCTGCTATTCCAGATCAACTTTTAACACACTTTATTCACCACGGTAAATGTTCATCCTTAAATTAAGCCTGAAAGCAAAGAAAAAAAAGTTAAAGCTTACAGCACCTGGTATTCCCAGGCGGTCTCCCATCCAAGTACTAACCAGGCCCGACCCTGCTTAGCTTCCGAGATCAGACGAGATCGAGCGTTCTCAGAGTGGTATGGCCGTAAGCAAGATTCGCGCTTCAAAATTGCCCATTTATTTTTGCTTGTCAGCATGTTTGTTTGCTCATATGTCTTTCCTGCTATTCCAGTTCAACTTTTATCACACTTTATCCACAACGGTAAATGTTCGTCCTTAAATTAAGCCTGAAAGCAAAGAAAAAAAAATTAAAGCTTACAGCACCTGGTATTCCCAGGCGGTCTCCCATCCAAGTACTAACCAGGCCCGACCCTGCTTAGCTTCCGAGATCAGACGAGATCGAGCGTTCTCAGAGTGGTATGGCCGTAAGCGAGATTCATGCTTTGAAATTGCCCATTTATTTTAGTTGTCAGCGTGTTTGTTTGCTCATATGCCTTTCCTGCTATTTCAGTTCAACTTTTATCACACTTTATTCACCACGGTAAATGTTCGTCCTTAAATTAAGTATGAAAGCAAAAAAAAAAAAAAATTTAAGCTTACAGCACCTGGTATTCCCAGGCGGTCTCCCATCCAAGTACTAACCAGGCCCGACCCTGCTTAGCTTCCGAGATCAGACGAGATCGAGCGTTCTCAGAGTGGTATGGCCGTAAGCGAGATTCGCACCTCGAAATTGCCCATTTATTTTTGCTTGTCAGCGTGTTTGTTTGCTTATATGCCTTTCCTGCTATTCCAGTTCAACTTTTATCACACTTTATTCACCACGGTAAATGTTCGTCCTTAAATTAAGCATGAAAGCAAAGAAAAAAAAATTAAAGCTTACAGCACCTGGTATTCCCAGGCGGTCTCCCATCCAAGTACTGACCAGGCCCGACCCTGCTTAGCTTCCGAGATCAGACGAGATCGAGCGTTCTCAGAGTGGTATGGCCGTAAGCGAGATTCGCGCTTCAAAATTGCCCATTTATTTTTGCTTGTCAGCATGTTTGTTTGCTCATATGTCTTTCCTGCTATTCCAGTTCAACTTTTATCACACTTTATCCACAACGGTAAATGTTCGTCCTTAAATTAAGCCTGAAAGCAAAGAAAAAAAAATTAAAGCTTACAGCACCTGGTATTCCCAGGCGGTCTCCCATCCAAGTACTAACCAGGCCCGACCCTGCTTAGCTTCCGAGATCAGACGAGATCGAGCGTTCTCAGAGTGGTATGGCCGTAAGCGAGATATGTGGTTCGAAATTGGCCATTTGTTTTTGTTGTCATCATGTTTGTTTGCTCATATGCCTTTCCTGCTATTCCAGATCAACTTTTATCACACTTTATTCACCACGGTAAATGTTCATCCTTAAATTAAGCCTGAAAGCAAAGAAAAAAAAGTTAAAGCTTACAGCACCTGGTATTCCCAGGCGGTCTCCCATCCAAGTACTAACCAGGCCCGACCCTGCTTAGCTTCCGAGATCAGACGAGATCGAGCGTTCTCAGAGTGGTATGGCCGTAAGCAAGATTCGCGCTTCAAAATTGCCCATTTATTTTTGCTTGTCAGCATGTTTGTTTGCTCATATGTCTTTCCTGCTATTCCAGTTCAACTTTTATCACACTTTATCCACAACGGTAAATGTTCGTCCTTAAATTAAGCCTGAAAGCAAAGAAAAAAAAGTTAAAGCTTACAGCACCTGGTATTCCCAGGCGGTCTCCCATCCAAGTACTAACCAGGCCCGACCCTGCTTAGCTTCCGAGATCAGACGAGATCGAGCGTTCTCAGAGTGGTATGGCCGTAAGCAAGATTCGCGCTTCAAAATTGCCCATTTATTTTTGCTTGTCAGCATGTTTGTTTGCTCATATGTCTTTCCTGCTATTCCAGTTCAACTTTTATCACACTTTATCCACAACGGTAAATGTTCGTCCTTAAATTAAGCCTGAAAACAAAGAAAAAAAAATTAAAGCTTACAGCACCTGGTATTCCCAGGCGGTCTCCCATCCAAGTACTAACCAGGCCCGACCCTGCTTAGCTTCCGAGATCAGACAAGATCGAGCGTTCTCAGAGTGGTATGGGCGTAAGCGAGATTCATGCTTTAAAATTGCCCATTTATTTTAGTTGTCAGCGTGTTTGTTTGCTCATATGCCTTTCCTGCTATTTCAGTTCAACTTTTATCACACTTTATCCACAACGGTAAATGTTCGTCCTTAAATTAAGTATGAAAGCAAAAAAAAAAAAAAATTTAAGCTTACAGCACCTGGTATTCCCAGGCGGTCTCCCATCCAAGTACTAACCAGGCCCGACCCTCTTAGCTTCCGAGATCAGACGAGATCGAGCGTTCTCAGAGTGGTATGGCCGTAAGCGAGATTCATGCTTTGAAATTGCCCATTTATTTTAGTTGTCAGCGTGTTTGTTTGCTCATATGCCTTTCCTGCTATTTCAGTTCAACTTTTATCACACTTTATCCACAACGGTAAATGTTCGTCCTTAAATTAAGTATGAAAGCAAAGAAAAAAAAAATTTAAGCTTACAGCACCTGGTATTCCCAGGCGGTCTCCCATCCAAGTACTAACCAGGCCCGACCCTGCTTAGCTTCCGAGATCAGACGAGATCGAGCGTTCTCAGAGTGGTATGGCCGTAAGCGAGATTCGCACCTCGAAATTGCCCATTTATTTTTGCTTGTCAGCGTGTTTGTTTGCTTATATGCCTTTCCTGCTATTCCAGTTCAACTTTTATCACACTTTATCCACAACGGTAAATGTTCGTCCTTAAATTAAGTATGAAAGCAAAGAAAAAAAAATTAAAGCTTACAGCACCTGGTATTCCCAGGCGGTCTCCCATCCAAGTACTAACCAGGCCCGACCCTGCTTAGCTTCCGAGATCAGACGAGATCGAGCGTTCTCAGAGTGGTATGGCCGTAAGCGAGATTTGCGCTTCGAAATTGCCAATTTATTTTTGCTTGTCAGCGTGTTTGTTTGCTTATATGCCTTTCCTGCTATTCCAGTTCAACTTTTATCACACTTTATTCACCACGGTACCTGTTCGTCCTTAAATTAAGCCTGAAAGCAAAGAAAAAAAAATTAAAGCTTACAGCACCTGGTATTCCCAGGCGGTCTCCCATCCAAGTACTAACCAGGCCCGACCCTGCTTAGCTTCCGAGATCAGACGAGATCGAGCGTTCTCAGAGTGGTATGGCCGTAAGCGAGATATGTGGTTCGAAATTGGCCATTTGTTTTTGTTGTCATCATGTTTGTTTGCTCATATGCCTTTCCTGCTATTCCAGATCAACTTTTATCACACTTTATTCACCACGGTAAATGTTCATCCTTAAATTAAGCCTGAAAGCAAAGAAAAAAAAGTTAAAGCTTACAGCACCTGGTATTCCCAGGCGGTCTCCCATCCAAGTACTAACCAGGCCCGACCCTGCTTAGCTTCCGAGATCAGACGAGATCGAGCGTTCTCAGAGTGGTATGGCCGTAAGCAAGATTCGCGCTTCAAAATTGCCCATTTATTTTTGCTTGTCAGCATGTTTGTTTGCTCATATGTCTTTCCTGCTATTCCAGT
>NW_028149091.1:52500-60000 GCF_946808225.1 Silurus aristotelis
GCGTGTTTGTTTGCTCATATGCCTTTCCTGCTATTTCAGTTCAACTTTTATCACACTTTATCCACAACGGTAAATGTTCGTCCTTAAATTAAGTATGAAAGCAAAGAAAAAAAAAATTTAAGCTTACAGCACCTGGTATTCCCAGGCGGTCTCCCATCCAAGTACTAACCAGGCCCGACCCTGCTTAGCTTCCGAGATCAGACGAGATCGAGCGTTCTCAGAGTGGTATGGCCGTAAGCGAGATTCGCACCTCGAAATTGCCCATTTATTTTTGCTTGTCAGCATGTTTGTTTGCTTATATGCCTTTCCTGCTATTCCAGTTCAACTTTTATCACACTTTATTCACCACGGTAAATGTTCGTCCTTAAATTAAGCATGAAAGCAAAGAAAAAAAAATTAAAGCTTACAGCACCTGGTATTCCCAGGCGGTCTCCCATCCAAGTACTGACCAGGCCCGACCCTGCTTAGCTTCCGAGATCAGACGAGATCGAGCGTTCTCAGAGTGGTATGGCCGTAAGCGAGATTCGCGCTTCAAAATTGCCCATTTATTTTTGCTTGTCAGCATGTTTGTTTGCTCATATGTCTTTCCTGCTATTCCAGTTCAACTTTTATCACACTTTATCCACAACGGTAAATGTTCGTCCTTAAATTAAGCCTGAAAGCAAAGAAAAAAAAATTAAAGCTTACAGCACCTGGTATTCCCAGGCGGTCTCCCATCCAAGTACTAACCAGGCCCGACCCTGCTTAGCTTCCGAGATCAGACGAGATCGAGCGTTCTCAGAGTGGTATGGCCGTAAGCGAGATATGTGGTTCGAAATTGGCCATTTGTTTTTGTTGTCATCATGTTTGTTTGCTCATATGCCTTTCCTGCTATTCCAGATCAACTTTTATCACACTTTATTCACCACGGTAAATGTTCATCCTTAAATTAAGCCTGAAAGCAAAGAAAAAAAAGTTAAAGCTTACAGCACCTGGTATTCCCAGGCGGTCTCCCATCCAAGTACTAACCAGGCCCGACCCTGCTTAGCTTCCGAGATCAGACGAGATCGAGCGTTCTCAGAGTGGTATGGCCGTAAGCAAGATTCGCGCTTCAAAATTGCCCATTTATTTTTGCTTGTCAGCATGTTTGTTTGCTCATATGTCTTTCCTGCTATTCCAGTTCAACTTTTATCACACTTTATCCACAACGGTAAATGTTCGTCCTTAAATTAAGCCTGAAAGCAAAGAAAAAAAAGTTAAAGCTTTCAGCACCTGGTATTCCCAGGCGGTCTCCCATCCAAGTACTAACCAGGCCCGACCCTGCTTAGCTTCCGAGATCAGACAAGATCGAGCGTTCTCAGAGTGGTATGGCCGTAAGCGAGATTCATGCTTTAAAATTGCCCATTTATTTTAGTTGTCAGCGTGTTTGTTTGCTCATATGCCTTTCCTGCTATTTCAGTTCAACTTTTATCACACTTTATCCACAACGGTAAATGTTCGTCCTTAAATTAAGTATGAAAGCAAAAAAAAAAAAAAATTTAAGCTTACAGCACCTGGTATTCCCAGGCGGTCTCCCATCCAAGTACTAACCAGGCCCGATCCTGCTTAGCTTCCGAGATCAGACGAGATCGAGCGTTCTCAGAGTGGTATGGCCGTAAGCGAGATTCATGCTTTGAAATTGCCCATTTATTTTAGTTGTCAGCGTGTTTGTTTGCTCATATGCCTTTCCTGCTATTTCAGTTCAACTTTTATCACACTTTATCCACAACGGTAAATGTTCGTCCTTAAATTAAGTATGAAAGCAAAGAAAAAAAAAATTTAAGCTTACAGCACCTGGTATTCCCAGGCGGTCTCCCATCCAAGTACTAACCAGGCCCGACCCTGCTTAGCTTCCGAGATCAGACGAGATCGAGCGTTCTCAGAGTGGTATGGCCGTAAGCGAGATTCGCACCTCGAAATTGCCCATTTATTTTTGCTTGTCAGCGTGTTTGTTTGCTTATATGCCTTTCCTGCTATTCCAGTTCAACTTTTATCACACTTTATCCACAACGGTAAATGTTCGTCCTTAAATTAAGTATGAAAGCAAAGAAAAAAAAAATTAAAGCTTACAGCACCTGGTATTCCCAGGCGGTCTCCCATCCAAGTACTAACCAGGCCCGACCCTGCTTAGCTTCCGAGATCAGACGAGATCGAGCGTTCTCAGAGTGGTATGGCCGTAAGCGAGATTTGCGCTTCGAAATTGCCAATTTATTTTTGCTTGTCAGCGTGTTTGTTTGCTTATATGCCTTTCCTGCTATTCCAGTTAAACTTTTATCACACTTTATTCACCACGGTACCTGTTCGTCCTTAAATTAAGCCTGAAAGCAAAGAAAAAAAAATTAAAGCTTACAGCACCTGGTA
Source organism: Silurus aristotelis (assembly GCF_946808225.1). NCBI lineage: Eukaryota > Metazoa > Chordata > Actinopteri > Siluriformes > Siluridae > Silurus > Silurus aristotelis. Next base: position 54,880 of record NW_028149091.1, read on the forward strand.
TTCCCAGGCGGTCTCCCATCCAAGTACTAACCAGGCCCGACCCTGCTTAGCTTCCGAGATCAGACGAGATCGAGCGTTCTCAGAGTGGTATGGCCGTAAGCGAGATATGTGGTTCGAAATTGGCCATTTGTTTTTGTTGTCATCATGTTTGTTTGCTCATATGCCTTTCCTGCTATTCCAGATCAACTTTTATCACACTTTATTCACCACGGTAAATGTTCATCCTTAAATTAAGCCTGAAAGCAAAGAAAAAAAAGTTAAAGCTTACAGCACCTGGTATTCCCAGGCGGTCTCCCATCCAAGTACTAACCAGGCCCGACCCTGCTTAGCTTCCGAGATCAGACGAGATCGAGCGTTCTCAGAGTGGTATGGCCGTAAGCAAGATTCGCGCTTCAAAATTGCCCATTTATTTTTGCTTGTCAGCATGTTTGTTTGCTCATATGTCTTTCCTGCTATTCCAGTTCAACTTTTATCACACTTTATCCACAACGGTAAATGTTCGTCCTTAAATTAAGCCTGAAAGCAAAGAAAAAAAAATTAAAGCTTACAGCACCTGGTATTCCCAGGCGGTCTCCCATCCAAGTACTAACCAGGCCCGACCCTGCTTAGCTTCCGAGATCAGACGAGATCGAGCGTTCTCAGAGTGGTATGGCCGTAAGCGAGATTCATGCTTTGAAATTGCCCATTTATTTTAGTTGTCAGCGTGTTTGTTTGCTCATATGCCTTTCCTGCTATTTCAGTTCAACTTTTATCACACTTTATCCACAACGGTAAATGTTCGTCCTTAAATTAAGTATGAAAGCAAAGAAAAAAAAAATGTAAGCTTACAGCACCTGGTATTCCCAGGCGGTCTCCCATCCAAGTACTAACCAGGCCCGACCCTGCTTAGCTTCCGAGATCAGACGAGATCGAGCGTTCTCAGAGTGGTATGGCCGTAAGCGAGATTCGCACCTCGAAATTGCCCATTTATTTTTGCTTGTCAGCGTGTTTGTTTGCTTATATGCCTTTCCTGCTATTCCAGTTCAACTTTTATCACACTTTATCCACAACGGTAAATGTTCGTCCTTAAATTAAGTATGAAAGCAAAGAAAAAAAAAATTAAAGCTTACAGCACCTGGTATTCCCAGGCGGTCTCCCATCCAAGTACTAACCAGGCCCGACCCTGCTTAGCTTCCGAGATCAGACGAGATCGAGCATTCTCAGAGTGGTATGGCCGTAAGCGAGATTTGCGCTTCGAAATTGCCAATTTATTTTTGCTTGTCAGCGTGTTTGTTTGCTTATATGCCTTTCCTGCTATTCCAGTTAAACTTTTATCACACTTTATTCACCACGGTACCTGTTCGTCCTTAAATTAAGCCTGAAAGCAAAGAAAAAAAAATTAAAGCTTACAGCACCTGGTATTCCCAGGCGGTCTCCCATCCAAGTACTAACCAGGCCCGACCCTGCTTAGCTTCCGAGATCAGACGAGATCGAGCGTTCTCAGAGTGGTATGGCCGTAAGCGAGATATGTGCTTCGAAATTGCCAATTTGTTTTTGTTGTCATCATGTTTGTTTGCTCATATGCCTTTCCTGCTATTCCAGATCAACTTTTATCACACTTTATTCACCACGGTAAATGTTCATCCTTAAATTAAGCCTGAAAGCAAAGAAAAAAAAGTTAAAGCTTACAGCACCTGGTATTCCCAGGCGGTCTCCCATCCAAGTACTAACCAGGCCCGACCCTGCTTAGCTTCCGAGATCAGACAAGATCGAGCGTTCTCAGAGTGGTATGGCCGTAAGCGAGATTCATGCTTTAAAATTGCCCATTTATTTTAGTTGTCAGCGTGTTTGTTTGCTCATATGCCTTTCCTGCTATTTCAGTTCAACTTTTATCACACTTTATCCACAACGGTAAATGTTCGTCCTTAAATTAAGTATGAAAGCAAAAAAAAAAAAAAATTTAAGCTTACAGCACCTGGTATTCCCAGGCGGTCTCCCATCCAAGTACTAACCAGGCCCGACCCTGCTTAGCTTCCGAGATCAGACGAGATCGAGCGTTCTCAGAGTGGTATGGCCGTAAGCGAGATTCATGCTTTGAAATTGCCCATTTATTTTAGTTGTCAGCGTGTTTGTTTGCTCATATGCCTTTCCTGCTATTTCAGTTCAACTTTTATCACACTTTATCCACAACGGTAAATGTTCGTCCTTAAATTAAGTATGAAAGCAAAGAAAAAAAAAATTTAAGCTTACAGCACCTGGTATTCCCAGGCGGTCTCCCATCCAAGTACTAACCAGGCCCGACCCTGCTTAGCTTCCGAGATCAGACGAGATCGAGCGTTCTCAGAGTGGTATGGCCGTAAGCGAGATTCGCACCTCGAAATTGCCCATTTATTTTTGCTTGTCAGCGTGTTTGTTTGCTTATATGCCTTTCCTGCTATTCCAGTTCAACTTTTATCACACTTTATTCACCACGGTAAATGTTCGTCCTTAAATTAAGCATGAAAGCAAAGAAAAAAAAATTAAAGCTTACAGCACCTGGTATTCCCAGGCGGTCTCCCATCCAAGTACTGACCAGGCCCGACCCTGCTTAGCTTCCGAGATCAGACGAGATCGAGCGTTCTCAGAGTGGTATGGCCGTAAGCGAGATTCGCGCTTCAAAATTGCCCATTTATTTTTGCTTGTCAGCATGTTTGTTTGCTCATATGTCTTTCCTGCTATTCCAGTTCAACTTTTATCACACTTTATCCACAACGGTAAATGTTCGTCCTTAAATTAAGCCTGAAAGCAAAGAAAAAAAAATTAAAGCTTACAGCACCTGGTATTCCCAGGCGGTCTCGCATCCAAGTACTAACCAGGCCCGACCCTGCTTAGCTTCCGAGATCAGACGAGATCGGGCGTTCTCAGAGTGGTATGGCCGTAAGCGAGATATGTGGTTCGAAATTGGCCATTTGTTTTTGTTGTCATCATGTTTGTTTGCTCATATGCCTTTCCTGCTATTCCAGATCAACTTTTATCACACTTTATTCACCACGGTAAATGTTCATCCTTAAATTAAGCCTGAAAGCAAAGAAAAAAAAGTTAAAGCTTACAGCACCTGGTATTCCCAGGCGGTCTCCCATCCAAGTACTAACCAGGCCCGACCCTGCTTAGCTTCCGAGATCAGACGAGATCGAGCGTTCTCAGAGTGGTATGGCCGTAAGCAAGATTCGCGCTTCAAAATTGCCCATTTATTTTTGCTTGTCAGCATGTTTGTTTGCTCATATGTCTTTCCTGCTATTCCAGTTCAACTTTTATCACACTTTATCCACAACGGTAAATGTTCGTCCTTAAATTAAGCCTGAAAGCAAAGAAAAAAAAGTTAAAGCTTACAGCACCTGGTATTCCCAGGCGGTCTCCCATCCAAGTACTAACCAGGCCCGACCCTGCTTAGCTTCCGAGATCAGACGAGATCGAGCGTTCTCAGAGTGGTATGGCCGTAAGCGAGATATGTGGTTCGAAATTGGCCATTTGTTTTTGTTGTCATCATGTTTGTTTGCTCATATGCCTTTCCTGCTATTCCAGATCAACTTTTATCACACTTTATTCACCACGGTAAATGTTCATCCTTAAATTAAGCCTGAAAGCAAAGAAAAAAAAGTTAAAGCTTACAGCACCTGGTATTCCCAGGCGGTCTCCCATCCAAGTACTAACCAGGCCCGACCCTGCTTAGCTTCCGAGATCAGACGAGATCGAGCGTTCTCAGAGTGGTATGGCCGTAAGCAAGATTCGCGCTTCAAAATTGCCCATTTATTTTTGCTTGTCAGCATGTTTGTTTGCTCATATGTCTTTCCTGCTATTCCAGTTCAACTTTTATCACACTTTATCCACAACGGTAAATGTTCGTCCTTAAATTAAGCCTGAAAGCAAAGAAAAAAAAGTTAAAGCTTACAGCACCTGGTATTCCCAGGCGGTCTCCCATCCAAGTACTAACAAGGCCCGACCCTGCTTAGCTTCCGAGATCAGACGAGATCGAGCGTTCTCAGAGTGGTATGGCCGTAAGCAAGATTCGCGCTTCAAAATTGCCCATTTATTTTTGCTTGTCAGCATGTTTGTTTGCTCATATGTCTTTCCTGCTATTCCAGTTCAACTTTTATCACACTTTATCCACAACGGTAAATGTTCGTCCTTAAATTAAGCCTGAAAGCAAAGAAAAAAAAATTAAAGCTTACAGCACCTGGTATTCCCAGGCGGTCTCCCATCCAAGTACTAACCAGGCCCGACCCTGCTTAGCTTCCGAGATCAGACAAGATCGAGCGTTCTCAGAGTGGTATGGCCGTAAGCGAGATTCATGCTTTAAAATTGCCCATTTATTTTAGTTGTCAGCGTGTTTGTTTGCTCATATGCCTTTCCTGCTATTTCAGTTCAACTTTTATCACACTTTATCCACAACGGTAAATGTTCGTCCTTAAATTAAGTATGAAAGCAAAAAAAATAAAAAATTTAAGCTTACAGCACCTGGTATTCCCAGGCGGTCTCCCATCCAAGTACTAACCAGGCCCGACCCTCTTAGCTTCCGAGATCAGACGAGATCGAGCGTTCTCAGAGTGGTATGGCCGTAAGCGAGATTCATGCTTTGAAATTGCCCATTTATTTTAGTTGTCAGCGTGTTTGTTTGCTCATATGCCTTTCCTGCTATTTCAGTTCAACTTTTATCACACTTTATCCACAACGGTAAATGTTCGTCCTTAAATTAAGTATGAAAGCAAAGAAAAAAAAAATTTAAGCTTACAGCACCTGGTATTCCCAGGCGGTCTCCCATCCAAGTACTAACCAGGCCCGACCCTGCTTAGCTTCCGAGATCAGACGAGATCGAGCGTTCTCAGAGTGGTATGGCCGTAAGCGAGATTCTCACCTCGAAATTGCCCATTTATTTTTGCTTGTCAGCGTGTTTGTTTGCTTATATGCCTTTCCTGCTATTCCAGTTCAACTTTTATCACACTTTATCCACAACGGTAAATGTTCGTCCTTAAATTAAGTATGAAAGCAAAGAAAAAAAAAATTAAAGCTTACAGCACCTGGTATTCCCAGGCGGTCTCCCATCCAAGTACTAACCAGGCCCGACCCTGCTTAGCTTCCGAGATCAGACGAGATCGAGCGTTCTCA
>NW_028149091.1:65000-120000 GCF_946808225.1 Silurus aristotelis
GCTTAGCTTCCGAGATCAGACGAGATCGAGCGTTCTCAGAGTGGTATGGCCGTAAGCGAGATTCATGCTTTGAAATTGCCCATTTATTTTAGTTGTCAGCGTGTTTGTTTGCTCATATGCCTTTCCTGCTATTTCAGCTCAACTTTTATCACACTTTATCCACAACGGTAAATGTTCGTCCTTAAATTAAGTATGAAAGCAAAGAAAAAAAAATTTTAAGCTTACAGCACCTGGTATTCCCAGGCGGTCTCCCATCCAAGTACTAACCAGGCCCGACCCTGCTTAGCTTCCGAGATCAGACGAGATCGAGCGTTCTCAGAGTGGTATGGCCGTAAGCGAGATACGTGCTTCGAAATTGCCCATTTATTTTTGCTTCTCAGTGTGTTTGTTTGCTTATATGCCTTTCCTGCTATTTCAGTTCAACTTTTATCACACTTTATCCACAACGGTAAATGTTCGTCCTTAAATTAAGCATTAAAGCAAAGAAAAAAAAATTCAAGCTTACAGCACCTGGTATTCCCAGGCGGTCTCCCATCCAAGTACTAACCAGGCCCGACCCTGCTTAGCTTCCGAGATCAGACGAGATCGAGCGTTCTCAGAGTGGTATGGCCGTAAGCGAGATTCGCACCTCGAAATTGCCCATTTATTTTTGCTTGTCAGCGTGTTTGTTTGCTTATATGCCTTTCCTGCTATTCCAGTTCAACTTTTATCACACTTTATTCACCACGGTAAATGTTCGTCCTTAAATTAAGCATGAAAGCAAAGAAAAAAAAATTAAAGCTTACAGCACCTGGTATTCCCAGGCGGTCTCCCATCCAAGTACTGACCAGGCCCGACCCTGCTTAGCTTCCGAGATCAGACGAGATCGAGCGTTCTCAGAGTGGTATGGCCGTAAGCGAGATTCGCGCTTCAAAATTGCCCATTTATTTTTGCTTGTCAGCGTGTTTGTTTGCTTATATGCCTTTCCTGCTATTCCAGTTAAACTTTTATCACACTTTATTCACCACGGTACCTGTTCGTCCTTAAATTAAGCCTGAAAGCAAAGAAAAAAAAATTAAAGCTTACAGCACCTGGTATTCCCAGGCGGTCTCCCATCCAAGTACTAACCAGGCCCGACCCTGCTTAGCTTCCGAGATCAGACGAGATCGAGCGTTCTCAGAGTGGTATGGCCGTAAGCGAGAAATGTGGTTCGAAATTGGCCATTTGTTTTTGTTGTCATCATGTTTGTTTGCTCATATGCCTTTCCTGCTATTCCAGATCAACTTTTATCACACTTTATTCACCACGGTAAATGTTCATCCTTAAATTAAGCCTGAAAGCAAAGAAAAAAAAGTTAAAGCTTACAGCACCTGGTATTCCCAGGCGGTCTCCCATCCAAGTACTAACCAGGCCCGACCCTGCTTAGCTTCCGAGATCAGACGAGATCGAGCGTTCTCAGAGTGGTATGGCCGTAAGCAAGATTCGCGCTTCAAAATTGCCCATTTATTTTTGCTTGTCAGCATGTTTGTTTGCTCATATGTCTTTCCTGCTATTCCAGTTCAACTTTTATCACACTTTATCCACAACGGTAAATGTTCGTCCTTAAATTAAGCCTGAAAGCAAAGAAAAAAAAATTAAAGCTTACAGCACCTGGTATTCCCAGGCGGTCTCCCATCCAAGTACTGACCAGGCCCGACTCTGCTTAGCTTCCGAGATCAGACGAGATCGAGCGTTCTCAGAGTGGTATGGCCGTAAGCGAGATTTGCGCTTCGAAATTGCCAATTTATTTTTGCTTGTCAGCGTGTTTGTTTGCTTATATGCCTTTCCTGCTATTCCAGTTAAACTTTTATCACACTTTATTCACCACGGTACCTGTTCGTCCTTAAATTAAGCCTGAAAGCAAAGAAAAAAAAATTAAAGCTTACAGCACCTGGTATTCCCAGGCGGTCTCCCATCCAAGTACTAACCAGGCCCGACCGTGCTTAGCTTCCGAGATCAGACGAGATCGAGTGTTCTCAGAGTGGTATGGCCGTAAGCGAGATATGTGCTTCGAAATTGGCCATTTGTTTTTGTTGTCATCATGTTTGTTTGCTCATATGCCTTTCCTGCTATTCCAGATCAACTTTTATCACACTTTATTCACCACGGTAAATGTTCATCCTTAAATTAAGCCTGAAAGCAAAGAAAAAAAAGTTAAAGCTTACAGCACCTGGTATTCCCAGGCGGTCTCCCATCCAAGTACTAACCAGGCCCGACCCTGCTTAGCTTCCGAGATCAGACGAGATCGAGCGTTCTCAGAGTGGTATGGCCGTAAGCAAGATTCGCGCTTCAAAATTGCCCATTTATTTTTGCTTGTCAGCATGTTTGTTTGCTCATATGTCTTTCCTGCTATTCCAGTTCAACTTTTATCACACTTTATCCACAACGGTAAATGTTCGTCCTTAAATTAAGCCTGAAAGCAAAGAAAAAAAAATTAAAGCTTACAGCACCTGGTATTCCCAGGCGGTCTCCCATCCAAGTACTGACCAGGCCCGACCCTGCTTAGCTTCCGAGATCAGACGAGATCGAGCGTTCTCAGAGTGGTATGGCCGTAAGCGAGATTCGCGCTTCAAAATTGCCCATTTATTTTTGCTTGTCAGCATGTTTGTTTGCTCATATGTCTTTCCTGCTATTCCAGTTCAACTTTTATCACACTTTATCCACAACGGTAATTGTTCGTCCTTAAATTAAGCCTGAAAGCAAAGAAAAAAAAATTAAAGCTTACAGCACCTGGTATTCCCAGGCGGTCTCCCATCCAAGTACTAACCAGGCCCGACCCTGCTTAGCTTCCGAGATCAGACGAGATCGAGCGTTCTCAGAGTGGTATGGCCGTAAGCGAGATATGTGCTTCGAAATTGGCCATTTGTTTTTGTTGTCATCATGTTTGTTTGCTCATATGCCTTTCCTGCTATTCCAGATCAACTTTTATCACACTTTATTCACCACGGTAAATGTTCATCCTTAAATTAAGCCTGAAAGCAAAGAAAAAAAAGTTAAAGCTTACAGCACCTGGTATTCCCAGGCGGTCTCCCATCCAAGTACTAACCAGGCCCGACCCTGCTTAGCTTCCGAGATCAGACGAGATCGAGCGTTCTCAGAGTGGTATGGCCGTAAGCAAGATTCGCACCTCGAAATTGCCCATTTATTTTTGCTTGTCAGCGTGTTTGTTTGCTTATATGCCTTTCCTGCTATTCCAGTTCAACTTTTATCACACTTTATTCACAACGGTAAATGTTTGTCCTTAAATTAAGCATGAAAGCAAAGAAAAAAAAATTAAAGCTTACAGCACCTGGTATTCCCAGGCGGTCTCCCATCCAAGTACTGACCAGGCCCGACCCTGCTTAGCTTCCGAGATCAGACGAGATCGAGCGTTCTCAGAGTGGTATGGCCGTAAGCGAGATTCGCGCTTCAAAATTGCCCATTTATTTTTGCTTGTCAGCATGTTTGTTTGCTCATATGTCTTTCCTGCTATTCCAGTTCAACTTTTATCACACTTTATCCACAACGGTAATTGTTCGTCCTTAAATTAAGCCTGAAAGCAAAGAAAAAAAAATTAAAGCTTACAGCACCTGGTATTCCCAGGCGGTCTCCCATCCAAGTACTAACCAGGCCCGACCCTGCTTAGCTTCCGAGATCAGACGAGATCGAGCGTTCTCAGAGTGGTATGGCCGTAAGCGAGATATGTGCTTCGAAATTGGCCATTTGTTTTTGTTGTCATCATGTTTGTTTGCTCATATGCCTTTCCTGCTATTCCAGATCAACTTTTATCACACTTTATTCACCACGGTAAATGTTCATCCTTAAATTAAGCCTGAAAGCAAAGAAAAAAAAGTTAAAGCTTACAGCACCTGGTATTCCCAGGCGGTCTCCCATCCAAGTACTAACCAGGCCCGACCCTGCTTAGCTTCCGAGATCAGACGAAATCGAGCGTTCTCAGAGTGGTATGGCCGTAAGCAAGATTCGCACCTCGAAATTGCCCATTTATTTTTGCTTGTCAGCGTGTTTGTTTGCTTATATGCCTTTCCTGCTATTCCAGTTCAACTTTTATCACACTTTATCCACAACGGTAAATGTTTGTCCTTAAATTAAGCATGAAAGCAAAGAAAAAAAAATTAAAGCTTACAGCACCTGGTATTCCCAGGCGGTCTCCCATCCAAGTACTAACCAGGCCCGACCCTGCTTAGCTTCCGAGATCAGACGAGATCGAGCGTTCTCAGAGTGGTATGGCCGTAAGCGAGATTCGCACCTCGAAATTGCCCATTTATTTTTGCTTGTCAGCGTGTTTGTTTGCTTATATGCCTTTCCTGCTATTCCAGTTCAACTTTTATCACACTTTATCCACAACGGTAAATGTTCGTCCTTAAATTAAGTATGAAAGCAAAGAAAAAAAAAATTAAAGCTTACAGCACCTGGTATTCCCAGGCGGTCTCCCATCCAAGTACTAACCAGGCCCGACCCTGCTTAGCTTCCGAGATCAGACGAGATCGAGCGTTCTCAGAGTGGTATGGCCGTAAGCGAGATTTGCGCTTCGAAATTGCCAATTTATTTTTGATTGTCAGCGTGTTTGTTTGCTTATATGCCTTTCCTGCTATTCCAGTTAAACTTTTATCACACTTTATTCACCACGGTACCTGTTCGTCCTTAAATTAAGCATGAAAGCAAAGAAAAAAAAATTAAAGCTTACAGCACCTGGTATTCCCAGGCGGTCTCCCATCCAAGTACTAACCAGGCCCGACCCTGCTTAGCTTCCGAGATCAGACGAGATCGAGCGTTCTCAGAGTGGTATGGCCGTAAGCAAGATTCGCGCTTCAAAATTGCCCATTTATTTTTGCTTGTCAGCATGTTTGTTTGCTCATATGTCTTTCCTGCTATTCCAGTTCAACTTTTATCACACTTTATCCACAACGGTAAATGTTCGTCCTTAAATTAAGCCTGAAAGCAAAGAAAAAAAAATTAAAGCTTACAGCACCTGGTATTCCCAGGCGGTCTCCCATCCAAGTACTAACCAGGCCCGACCCTGCTTAGCTTCCGAGATCAGACAAGATCGAGCGTTCTCAGAGTGGTATGGCCGTAAGCGAGATTCATGCTTTGAAATTGCCCATTTATTTTAGTTGTCAGCGTGTTTGTTTGCTCATATGCCTTTCCTGCTATTTCAGTTCAACTTTTATCACACTTTATCCACAACGGTAAATGTTCGTCCTTAAATTAAGTATGAAAGCAAAAAAAATAAAAAATTTAAGCTTACAGCACCTGGTATTCCCAGGCGGTCTCCCATCCAAGTACTAACCAGGCCCGACCCTGCTTAGCTTCCGAGATCAGACGAGATCGAGCGTTCTCAGAGTGATATGGCCGTAAGCAAGATTCGCACCTCGAAATTGCCCATTTATTTTTGCTTGTCAGCGAGTTTGTTTGCTTATATGCCTTTCCTGCTATTCCAGTTAAACTTTTATCACACTTTATTCACCACGGTACCTGTTCGTCCTTAAATTAAGCCTGAAAGCAAAGAAAAAAAAATTAAAGCTTACAGCACCTGGTATTCCCAGGCGGTCTCCCATCCAAGTACTAACCAGGCCCGACCCTGCTTAGCTTCCGAGATCAGACGAGATCGAGCGTTCTCAGAGTGGTATGGCCGTAAGCGAGATTCATGCTTTGAAATTGCCCATTTATTTTAGTTGTCAGCGTGTTTGTTTGCTCATATGCCTTTCCTGCTATTTCAGCTCAACTTTTATCACACTTTATCCACAACGGTAAATGTTCGTCCTTAAATTAAGTATGAAAGCAAAGAAAAAAAAATTTTAAGCTTACAGCACCTGGTATTCCCAGGCGGTCTCCCATCCAAGTACTAACCAGGCCCGACCCTGCTTAGCTTCCGAGATCAGACGAGATCGAGCGTTCTCAGAGTGGTATGGCCGTAAGCGAGATACGTGCTTCGAAATTGCCCATTTATTTTTGCTTCTCAGTGTGTTTGTTTGCTTATATGCCTTTCCTGCTATTTCAGTTCAACTTTTATCACACTTTATCCACAACGGTAAATGTTCGTCCTTAAATTAAGCATTAAAGCAAAGAAAAAAAAATTCAAGCTTACAGCACCTGGTATTCCCAGGCGGTCTCCCATCCAAGTACTAACCAGGCCCGACCCTGCTTAGCTTCCGAGATCAGACGAGATCGAGCGTTCTCAGAGTGGTATGGCCGTAAGCGAGATTCGCACCTCGAAATTGCCCATTTATTTTTGCTTGTCAGCGTGTTTGTTTGCTTATATGCCTTTCCTGCTATTCCAGTTCAACTTTTATCACACTTTATTCACCACGGTAAATGTTCGTCCTTAAATTAAGCATGAAAGCAAAGAAAAAAAAATTAAAGCTTACAGCACCTGGTATTCCCAGGCGGTCTCCCATCCAAGTACTGACCAGGCCCGACCCTGCTTAGCTTCCGAGATCAGACGAGATCGAGCGTTCTCAGAGTGGTATGGCCGTAAGCGAGATTCGCGCTTCAAAATTGCCCATTTATTTTTGCTTGTCAGCATGTTTGTTTGCTCATATGTCTTTCCTGCTATTCCAGTTCAACTTTTATCACACTTTATCCACAACGGTAAATGTTCGTCCTTAAATTAAGCCTGAAAGCAAAGAAAAAAAAATTAAAGCTTACAGCACCTGGTATTCCCAGGCGGTCTCCCATCCAAGTACTAACCAGGCCCGACCCTGCTTAGCTTCCGAGATCAGACGAGATCGAGCGTTCTCAGAGTGGTATGGCCGTAAGCGAGATATGTGCTTCGAAATTGGCCATTTGTTTTTGTTGTCATCATGTTTGTTTGCTCATATGCCTTTCCTGCTATTCCAGATCAACTTTTATCACACTTTATCCACAACGGTAAATGTTCGTCCTTAAATTAAGTATGAAAGCAAAGAAAAAAAAAATTAAAGCTTACAGCACCTGGTATTCCCAGGCGGTCTCCCATCCAAGTACTAACCAGGCCCGACCCTGCTTAGCTTCCGAGATCAGACGAGATCGAGCGTTCTCAGAGTGGTATGGCCGTAAGCGAGATATGTGCTTCGAAATTGGCCATTTGTTTTTGTTGTCATCATGTTTGTTTGCTCATATGCCTTTCCTGCTATTCCAGATCAACTTTTATCACACTTTATTCACCACGGTAAATGTTCATCCTTAAATTAAGCCTGAAAGCAAAGAAAAAAAAGTTAAAGCTTACAGCACCTGGTATTCCCAGGCGGTCTCCCATCCAAGTACTAACCAGGCCCGACCCTGCTTAGCTTCCGAGATCAGACGAGATCGAGCGTTCTCAGAGTGGTATGGCCGTAAGCAAGATTCGCGCTTCAAAATTGCCCATTTATTTTTGCTTGTCAGCATGTTTGTTTGCTCATATGTCTTTCCTGCTATTCCAGTTCAACTTTTATCACACTTTATCCACAACGGTAAATGTTCGTCCTTAAATTAAGCCTGAAAGCAAAGAAAAAAAAATTAAAGCTTACAGCACCTGGTATTCCCAGGCGGTCTCCCATCCAAGTACTAACCAGGCCCGACCCTGCTTAGCTTCCGAGATCAGACGAGATCGAGCGTTCTCAGAGTGGTATGGCCGTAAGCGAGATTCATGCTTTGAAATTGCCCATTTATTTTAGTTGTCAGCAGGTTTGTTTGCTCATATGCCTTTCCTGCTATTTCAGTTCAACTTTTATCACACTTTATCCACAACGGTAAATGTTCGTCCTTAAATTAAGTATGAAAGCAAAGAAAAAAAAAATTTAAGCTTACAGCACCTGGTATTCCCAGGCGGTCTCCCATCCAAGTACTAACCAGGCCCGACCCTGCTTAGCTTCCGAGATCAGACGAGATCGAGCGTTCTCAGAGTGGTATGGCCGTAAGCGAGATTCGCACCTCGAAATTGCCCATTTATTTTTGCTTGTCAGCGTGTTTGTTTGCTTATATGCCTTTCCTGCTATTCCAGTTCAACTTTTATCACACTTTATCCACAACGGTAAATGTTCGTCCTTAAATTAAGTATGAAAGCAAAGAAAAAAAAAATTAAAGCTTACAGCACCTGGTATTCCCAGGCGGTCTCCCATCCAAGTACTAACCAGGCCCGACCCTGCTTAGCTTCCGAGATCAGACGAGATCGAGCGTTCTCAGAGTGGTATGGCCGTAAGCGAGATTTGCGCTTCGAAATTGCCAATTTATTTTTGCTTGTCAGCGTGTTTGTTTGCTTATATGCCTTTCCTGCTATTCCAGTTAAACTTTTATCACACTTTATTCACCACGGTACCTGTTCGTCCTTAAATTAAGCCTGAAAGCAAAGAAAAAAAAATTAAAGCTTACAGCACCTGGTATTCCCAGGCGGTCTCCCATCCAAGTACTAACCAGGCCCGACCCTGCTTAGCTTCCGAGATCAGACGAGATCGAGTGTTCTCAGAGTGGTATGGCCGTAAGCGAGATATGTGCTTCGAAATTGGCCATTTGTTTTTGTTGTCATCATGTTTGTTTGCTCATATGCCTTTCCTGCTATTCCAGATCAACTTTTATCACACTTTATTCACCACGGTAAATGTTCATCCTTAAATTAAGCCTGAAAGCAAAGAAAAAAAAGTTAAAGCTTACAGCACCTGGTATTCCCAGGCGGTCTCCCATCCAAGTACTAACCAGGCCCGACCCTGCTTAGCTTCCGAGATCAGACGAGATCGAGCGTTCTCAGAGTGGTATGGCCGTAAGCAAGATTCGCGCTTCAAAATTGCCCATTTATTTTTGCTTGTCAGCATGTTTGTTTGCTCATATGTCTTTCCTGCTATTCCAGTTCAACTTTTATCACACTTTATCCACAACGGTAAATGTTCGTCCTTAAATTAAGCCTGAAAGCAAAGAAAAAAAAATTAAAGCTTACAGCACCTGGTATTCCCAGGCGGTCTCCCATCCAAGTACTGACCAGGCCCGACCCTGCTTAGCTTCCGAGATCAGACGAGATCGAGCGTTCTCAGAGTGGTATGGCCGTAAGCGAGATTCGCGCTTCAAAATTGCCCATTTATTTTTGCTTGTCAGCATGTTTGTTTGCTCATATGTCTTTCCTGCTATTCCAGTTCAACTTTTATCACACTTTATCCACAACGGTAATTGTTCGTCCTTAAATTAAGCCTGAAAGCAAAGAAAAAAAAATTAAAGCTTACAGCACCTGGTATTCCCAGGCGGTCTCCCATCCAAGTACTAACCAGGCCCGACCCTGCTTAGCTTCCGAGATCAGACGAGATCGAGCGTTCTCAGAGTGGTATGGCCGTAAGCGAGATATGTGCTTCGAAATTGGCCATTTGTTTTTGTTGTCATCATGTTTGTTTGCTCATATGCCTTTCCTGCTATTCCAGATCAACTTTTATCACACTTTATTCACCACGGTAAATGTTCATCCTTAAAATAAGCCTGAAAGCAAAGAAAAAAAAGTTAAATCTTTCAGCACCTGGTATTCCCAGGCGGTCTCCCATCCAAGTACTAACCAGGCCCGACCCTGCTTAGCTTCCGAGATCAGACGAGATCGAGCGTTCTCAGAGTGGTATGGCCGTAAGCGAGATTTGCGCTTCGAAATTGCCAATTTATTTTTGATTGTCAGCGTGTTTGTTTGCTTATATGCCTTTCCTGCTATTCCAGTTAAACTTTTATTACACTTTATTCACCACGGTACCTGTTCGTCCTTAAATTAAGCCTGAAAGCAAAGAAAAAAAAATTAAAGCTTACAGCACCTGGTATTCCCAGGCGGTCTCCCATCCAAGTACTAACCAGGCCCGACCCTGCTTAGCTTCCGAGATCAGACGAGATCGAGCGTTCTCAGAGTGGTATGGCCGTAAGCGAGATTCACACCTCGAAACTGCCCATTTATTTTTGCTTGTCAGCGTGTTTGTTTGCTTATATGCCTTTCCTGCTATTCCAGTTCAACTTTTATCACACTTTATCCACAACGGTAAATGTTCGTCCTTAAATTAAGTATGAAAGCAAAGAAAAAAAAAATTAAAGCTTACAGCACCTGGTATTCCCAGGCGGTCTCCCATCCAAGTACTAACCAGGCCCGACCCTGCTTAGCTTCCGAGATCAGACGAGATCGAGCGTTCTCAGAGTGGTATGGCCGTAAGCGAGATTTGCGCTTCGAAATTGCCAATTTATTTTTGATTGTCAGCGTGTTTGTTTGCTTATATGCCTTTCCTGCTATTCCAGTTAAACTTTTATCACACTTTATTCACCACGGTACCTGTTCGTCCTTAAATTAAGCATGAAAGCAAAGAAAAAAAAATTAAAGCTTACAGCACCTGGTATTCCCAGGCGGTCTCCCATCCAAGTACTAACCAGGCCCGACCCTGCTGAGCTTCCGAGATCAGACGAGATCGAGCGTTCTCAGAGTGGTATGGCCGTAAGCAAGATTCGCGCTTCAAAATTGCCCATTTATTTTTGCTTGTCAGCATGTTTGTTTGCTCATATGTCTTTCCTGCTATTCCAGTTCAACTTTTATCACACTTTATCCACAACGGTAAATGTTCGTCCTTAAATTAAGCCTGAAAGCAAAGAAAAAAAAATTAAAGCTTACAGCACCTGGTATTCCCAGGCGGTCTCCCATCCAAGTACTAACCAGGCCCGACCCTGCTTAGCTTCCGAGATCAGACGAGATCGAGCGTTCTCAGAGTGGTATGGCCGTAAGCGAGATTCATGCTTTGAAATTGCCCATTTATTTTAGTTGTCAGCGTGTTTGTTTGCTCATATGCCTTTCCTGCTATTTCAGTTCAACTTTTATCACACTTTATCCACAACGGTAAATGTTCGTCCTTAAATTAAGTATGAAAGCAAAAAAAATAAAAAATTTAAGCTTACAGCACCTGGTATTCCCAGGCGGTCTCCCATCCAAGTACTAACCAGGCCCGACCCTGCTTAGCTTCCGAGATCAGACGAGATCGAGCGTTCTCAGAGTGGTATGGCCGTAAGCAAGATTCGCACCTCGAAATTGCCCATTTATTTTTGCTTGTCAGCGAGTTTGTTTGCTTATATGCCTTTCCTGCTATTCCAGTTAAACTTTTATCACACTTTATTCACCACAGTACCTGTTCGTCCTTAAATTAAGCCTGAAAGCAAAGAAAAAAAAATTAAAGCTTACAGCACCTGGTATTCCCAGGCGGTCTCCCATCCAAGTACTAACCAGGCCCGACCCTGCTTAGCTTCCGAGATCAGACGAGATCGAGCGTTCTCAGAGTGGTATGGCCGTAAGCGAGATTCATGCTTTGAAATTGCCCATTTATTTTAGTTGTCAGCGTGTTTGTTTGCTCATATGCCTTTCCTGCTATTTCAGCTCAACTTTTATCACACTTTATCCACAACGGTAAATGTTCGTCCTTAAATTAAGTATGAAAGCAAAGAAAAAAAAATTTTAAGCTTACAGCACCTGGTATTCCCAGGCGGTCTCCCATCCAAGTACTAACCAGGCCCGACCCTGCTTAGCTTCCGAGATCAGACGAGATCGAGCGTTCTCAGAGTGGTATGGCCGTAAGCGAGATACGTGCTTCGAAATTGCCCATTTATTTTTGCTTCTCAGTGTGTTTGTTTGCTTATATGCCTTTCCTGCTATTTCAGTTCAACTTTTATCACACTTTATCCACAACGGTAAATGTTCGTCCTTAAATTAAGCATTAAAGCAAAGAAAAAAAAATTCAAGCTTACAGCACCTGGTATTCCCAGGCGGTCTCCCATCCAAGTACTAACCAGGCCCGACCCTGCTTAGCTTCCGAGATCAGACGAGATCGAGCGTTCTCAGAGTGGTATGGCCGTAAGCGAGATTCGCACCTCGAAATTGCCCATTTATTTTTGCTTGTCAGCGTGTTTGTTTGCTTATATGCCTTTCCTGCTATTCCAGTTCAACTTTTATCACACTTTATTCACCACGGTAAATGTTCGTCCTTAAATTAAGCATGAAAGCAAAGAAAAAAAAATTAAAGCTTACAGCACCTGGTATTCCCAGGCGGTCTCCCATCCAAGTACTGACCAGGCCCGACCCTGCTTAGCTTCCGAGATCAGACGAGATCGAGCGTTCTCAGAGTGGTATGGCCGTAAGCGAGATTCGCGCTTCAAAATTGCCCATTTATTTTTGCTTGTCAGCGTGTTTGTTTGCTTATATGCCTTTCCTGCTATTCCAGTTAAACTTTTATCACACTTTATTCACCACGGTACCTGTTCGTCCTTAAATTAAGCCTGAAAGCAAAGAAAAAAAAATTAAAGCTTACAGCACCTGGTATTCCCAGGCGGTCTCCCATCCAAGTACTAACCAGGCCCGACCCTGCTTAGCTTCCGAGATCAGACGAGATCGAGCGTTCTCAGAGTGGTATGGCCGTAAGCGAGATATGTGGTTCGAAATTGGCCATTTGTTTTTGTTGTCATCATGTTTGTTTGCTCATATGCCTTTCCTGCTATTCCAGATCAACTTTTATCACACTTTATTCACCACGGTAAATGTTCATCCTTAAATTAAGCCTGAAAGCAAAGAAAAAAAAGTTAAAGCTTACAGCACCTGGTATTCCCAGGCGGTCTCCCATCCAAGTACTAACCAGGCCCGACCCTGCTTAGCTTCCGAGATCAGACGAGATCGAGCGTTCTCAGAGTGGTATGGCCGTAAGCAAGATTCGCGCTTCAAAATTGCCCATTTATTTTTGCTTGTCAGCATGTTTGTTTGCTCATATGTCTTTCCTGCTATTCCAGTTCAACTTTTATCACACTTTATCCACAACGGTAAATGTTCGTCCTTAAATTAAGCCTGAAAGCAAAGAAAAAAAAATTAAAGCTTACAGCACCTGGTATTCCCAGGCGGTCTCCCATCCAAGTACTGACCAGGCCCGACCCTGCTTAGCTTCCGAGATCAGACGAGATCGAGCGTTCTCAGAGTGGTATGGCCGTAAGCGAGATTTGCGCTTCGAAATTGCCAATTTATTTTTGCTTGTCAGCGTGTTTGTTTGCTTATATGCCTTTCCTGCTATTCCAGTTAAACTTTTATCACACTTTATTCACCACGGTACCTGTTCGTCCTTAAATTAAGCCTGAAAGCAAAGAAAAAAAAATTAAAGCTTACAGCACCTGGTATTCCCAGGCGGTCTCCCATCCAAGTACTAACCAGGCCCGACCCTGCTTAGCTTCCGAGATCAGACGAGATCGAGTGTTCTCAGAGTGGTATGGCCGTAAGCGAGATATGTGCTTCGAAATTGGCCATTTGTTTTTGTTGTCATCATGTTTGTTTGCTCATATGCCTTTCCTGCTATTCCAGATCAACTTTTATCACACTTTATTCACCACGGTAAATGTTCATCCTTAAATTAAGCCTGAAAGCAAAGAAAAAAAAGTTAAAGCTTACAGCACCTGGTATTCCCAGGCGGTCTCCCATCCAAGTACTAACCAGGCCCGACCCTGCTTAGCTTCCGAGATCAGACGAGATCGAGCGTTCTCAGAGTGGTATGGCCGTAAGCAAGATTCGCGCTTCAAAATTGCCCATTTATTTTTGCTTGTCAGCATGTTTGTTTGCTCATATGTCTTTCCTGCTATTCCAGTTCAACTTTTATCACACTTTATCCACAACGGTAAATGTTCGTCCTTAAATTAAGCCTGAAAGCAAAGAAAAAAAAATTAAAGCTTACAGCACCTGGTATTCCCAGGCGGTCTCCCATCCAAGTACTGACCAGGCCCGACCCTGCTTAGCTTCCGAGATCAGACGAGATCGAGCGTTCTCAGAGTGGTATGGCCGTAAGCGAGATTCGCGCTTCAAAATTGCCCATTTATTTTTGCTTGTCAGCATGTTTGTTTGCTCATATGTCTTTCCTGCTATTCCAGTTCAACTTTTATCACACTTTATCCACAACGGTAATTGTTCGTCCTTAAATTAAGCCTGAAAGCAAAGAAAAAAAAATTAAAGCTTACAGCACCTGGTATTCCCAGGCGGTCTCCCATCCAAGTACTAACCAGGCCCGACCCTGCTTAGCTTCCGAGATCAGACGAGATCGAGCGTTCTCAGAGTGGTATGGCCGTAAGCGAGATATGTGCTTCGAAATTGGCCATTTGTTTTTGTTGTCATCATGTTTGTTTGCTCATATGCCTTTCCTGCTATTCCAGATCAACTTTTATCACACTTTATTCACCACGGTAAATGTTCATCCTTAAATTAAGCCTGAAAGCAAAGAAAAAAAAGTTAAAGCTTACAGCACCTGGTATTCCCAGGCGGTCTCCCATCCAAGTACTAACCAGGCCCGACCCTGCTTAGCTTCCGAGATCAGACGAGATCGAGCGTTCTCAGAGTGGTATGGCCGTAAGCAAGATTCGCACCTCGAAATTGCCCATTTATTTTTGCTTGTCAGCGTGTTTGTTTGCTTATATGCCTTTCCTGCTATTCCAGTTCAACTTTTATCACACTTTATCCACAACGGTAAATGTTTGTCCTTAAATTAAGCATGAAAGCAAAGAAAAAAAAATTAAAGCTTACAGCACCTGGTATTCCCAGGCGGTCTCCCATCCAAGTACTAACCAGGCCCGACCCTGCTTAGCTTCCGAGATCAGACGAGATCGAGCGTTCTCAGAGTGGTATGGCCGTAAGCGAGATTCGCACCTCGAAATTGCCCATTTATTTTTGCTTGTCAGCGTGTTTGTTTGCTTATATGCCTTTCCTGCTATTCCAGTTCAACTTTTATCACACTTTATCCACAACGGTAAATGTTCGTCCTTAAATTAAGTATGAAAGCAAAGAAAAAAAAAATTAAAGCTTACAGCACCTGGTATTCCCAGGCGGTCTCCCATCCAAGTACTAACCAGGCCCGACCCTGCTTAGCTTCCGAGATCAGACGAGATCGAGCGTTCTCAGAGTGGTATGGCCGTAAGCGAGATTCATGCTTTGAAATTGCCCATTTATTTTAGTTGTCAGCGTGTTTGTTTGCTCATATGCCTTTCCTGCTATTTCAGTTCAACTTTTATCACACTTTATCCACAACGGTAAATGTTCGTCCTTAAATTAAGTATGAAAGCAAAGAAAAAAAAAATTTAAGCTTACAGCACCTGGTATTCCCAGGCGGTCTCCCATCCAAGTACTAACCAGGCCCGACCCTGCTTAGCTTCCGAGATCAGACGAGATCGAGCGTTCTCAGAGTGGTATGGCCGTAAGCGAGATTCGCACCTCGAAATTGCCCATTTATTTTTGCTTGTCAGCGTGTTTGTTTGCTTATATGCCTTTCCTGCTATTCCAGTTCAACTTTTATCACACTTTATCCACAACGGTAAATGTTCGTCCTTAAATTAAGTATGAAAGCAAAGAAAAAAAAAATTAAAGCTTACAGCACCTGGTATTCCCAGGCGGTCTCCCATCCAAGTACTAACCAGGCCCGACCCTGCTTAGCTTCCGAGATCAGACGAGATCGAGCGTTCTCAGAGTGGTATGGCCGTAAGCGAGATTTGCGCTTCGAAATTGCCAATTTATTTTTGCTTGTCAGCGTGTTTGTTTGCTTATATGCCTTTCCTGCTATTCCAGTTAAACTTTTATCACACTTTATTCACCACGGTACCTGTTCGTCCTTAAATTAAGCCTGAAAGCAAAGAAAAAAAAATTAAAGCTTACAGCACCTGGTATTCCCAGGCGGTCTCCCATCCAAGTACTAACCAGGCCCGACCCTGCTTAGCTTCCGAGATCAGACGAGATCGAGTGTTCTCAGAGTGGTATGGCCGTAAGCGAGATATGTGCTTCGAAATTGGCCATTTGTTTTTGTTGTCATCATGTTTGTTTGCTCATATGCCTTTCCTGCTATTCCAGATCAACTTTTATCACACTTTATTCACCACGGTAAATGTTCATCCTTAAATTAAGCCTGAAAGCAAAGAAAAAAAAGTTAAAGCTTACAGCACCTGGTATTCCCAGGCGGTCTCCCATCCAAGTACTAACCAGGCCCGACCCTGCTTAGCTTCCGAGATCAGACGAGATCGAGCGTTCTCAGAGTGGTATGGCCGTAAGCAAGATTCGCGCTTCAAAATTGCCCATTTATTTTTGCTTGTCAGCATGTTTGTTTGCTCATATGTCTTTCCTGCTATTCCAGTTCAACTTTTATCACACTTTATCCACAACGGTAAATGTTCGTCCTTAAATTAAGCCTGAAAGCAAAGAAAAAAAAATTAAAGCTTACAGCACCTGGTATTCCCAGGCGGTCTCCCATCCAAGTACTGACCAGGCCCGACCCTGCTTAGCTTCCGAGATCAGACGAGATCGAGCGTTCTCAGAGTGGTATGGCCGTAAGCGAGATTCGCGCTTCAAAATTGCCCATTTATTTTTGCTTGTCAGCATGTTTGTTTGCTCATATGTCTTTCCTGCTATTCCAGTTCAACTTTTATCACACTTTATCCACAACGGTAATTGTTCGTCCTTAAATTAAGCCTGAAAGCAAAGAAAAAAAAATTAAAGCTTACAGCACCTGGTATTCCCAGGCGGTCTCCCATCCAAGTACTAACCAGGCCCGACCCTGCTTAGCTTCCGAGATCAGACGAGATCGAGCGTTCTCAGAGTGGTATGGCCGTAAGCGAGATATGTGCTTCGAAATTGGCCATTTGTTTTTGTTGTCATCATGTTTGTTTGCTCATATGCCTTTCCTGCTATTCCAGATCAACTTTTATCACACTTTATTCACCACGGTAAATGTTCATCCTTAAATTAAGCCTGAAAGCAAAGAAAAAAAAGTTAAAGCTTACAGCACCTGGTATTCCCAGGCGGTCTCCCATCCAAGTACTAACCAGGCCCGACCCTGCTTAG
This sequence comes from Silurus aristotelis, assembly GCF_946808225.1. Lineage (NCBI taxonomy): Eukaryota > Metazoa > Chordata > Actinopteri > Siluriformes > Siluridae > Silurus > Silurus aristotelis. The sequence continues at coordinate 81,802 of NW_028149091.1, forward strand.
CTTCCGAGATCAGACGAGATCGAGCGTTCTCAGAGTGGTATGGCCGTAAGCAAGATTCGCACCTCGAAATTGCCCATTTATTTTTGCTTGTCAGCGTGTTTGTTTGCTTATATGCCTTTCCTGCTATTCCAGTTCAACTTTTATCACACTTTATCCACAACGGTAAATGTTTGTCCTTAAATTAAGCATGAAAGCAAAGAAAAAAAAATTAAAGCTTACAGCACCTGGTATTCCCAGGCGGTCTCCCATCCAAGTACTAACCAGGCCCGACCCTGCTTAGCTTCCGAGATCAGACGAGATCGAGCGTTCTCAGAGTGGTATGGCCGTAAGCGAGATTCGCACCTCGAAATTGCCCATTTATTTTTGCTTGTCAGCGTGTTTGTTTGCTTATATGCCTTTCCTGCTATTCCAGTTCAACTTTTATCACACTTTATCCACAACGGTAAATGTTCGTCCTTAAATTAAGTATGAAAGCAAAGAAAAAAAAAATTAAAGCTTACAGCACCTGGTATTCCCAGGCGGTCTCCCATCCAAGTACTAACCAGGCCCGACCCTGCTTAGCTTCCGAGATCAGACGAGATCGAGCGTTCTCAGAGTGGTATGGCCGTAAGCGAGATTCGCACCTCGAAATTGCCCATTTATTTTTGCTTGTCAGCGTGTTTGTTTGCTTATATGCCTTTCCTGCTATTCCAGTTCAACTTTTATCACACTTTATCCACAACGGTAAATGTTCGTCCTTAAATTAAGTATGAAAGCAAAGAAAAAAAAAATTAAAGCTTACAGCACCTGGTATTCCCAGGCGGTCTCCCATCCAAGTACTAACCAGGCCCGACCCTGCTTAGCTTCCGAGATCAGACGAGATCGAGCGTTCTCAGAGTGGTATGGCCGTAAGCGAGATTTGCGCTTCGAAATTGCCAATTTATTTTTGATTGTCAGCGTGTTTGTTTGCTTATATGCCTTTCCTGCTATTCCAGTTAAACTTTTATTACACTTTATTCACCACGGTACCTGTTCGTCCTTAAATTAAGCCTGAAAGCAAAGAAAAAAAAATTAAAGCTTACAGCACCTGGTATTCCCAGGCGGTCTCCCATCCAAGTACTAACCAGGCCCGACCCTGCTTAGCTTCCGAGATCAGACGAGATTGAGCGTTCTCAGAGTGGTATGGCCGTAAGCGAGATTCGCACCTCGAAACTGCCCATTTATTTTTGCTTGTCAGCGTGTTTGTTTGCTTATATGCCTTTCCTGCTATTCCAGTTCAACTTTTATCACACTTTATCCACAACGGTAAATGTTCGTCCTTAAATTAAGTATGAAAGCAAAGAAAAAAAAAATTAAAGCTTACAGCACCTGGTATTCCCAGGCGGTCTCCCATCCAAGTACTAACCAGGCCCGACCCTGCTTAGCTTCCGAGATCAGACGAGATCGAGCGTTCTCAGAGTGGTATGGCCGTAAGCGAGATTTGCGCTTCGAAATTGCCAATTTATTTTTGATTGTCAGCGTGTTTGTTTGCTTATATGCCTTTCCTGCTATTCCAGTTAAACTTTTATCACACTTTATTCACCACGGTACCTGTTCGTCCTTAAATTAAGCATGAAAGCAAAGAAAAAAAAATTAAAGCTTACAGCACCTGGTATTCCCAGGCGGTCTCCCATCCAAGTACTAACCAGGCCCGACCCTGCTTAGCTTCCGAGATCAGACGAGATCGAGCGTTCTCAGAGTGGTATGGCCGTAAGCAAGATTCGCGCTTCAAAATTGCCCATTTATTTTTGCTTGTCAGCATGTTTGTTTGCTCATATGTCTTTCCTGCTATTCCAGTTCAACTTTTATCACACTTTATCCACAACGGTAAATGTTCGTCCTTAAATTAAGCCTGAAAGCAAAGAAAAAAAAATTAAAGCTTACAGCACCTGGTATTCCCAGGCGGTCTCCCATCCAAGTACTAACCAGGCCCGACCCTGCTTAGCTTCCGAGATCAGACGAGATCGAGCGTTCTCAGAGTGGTATGGCCGTAAGCGAGATTCATGCTTTGAAATTGCCCATTTATTTTAGTTGTCAGCGTGTTTGTTTGCTCATATGCCTTTCCTGCTATTTCAGTTCAACTTTTATCACACTTTATCCACAACGGTAAATGTTCGTCCTTAAATTAAGTATGAAAGCAAAAAAAATAAAAAATTTAAGCTTACAGCACCTGGTATTCCCAGGCGGTCTCCCATCCAAGTACTAACCAGGCCCGACCCTGCTTAGCTTCCGAGATCAGACGAGATCGAGCGTTCTCAGAGTGGTATGGCCGTAAGCAAGATTCGCACCTCGAAATTGCCCATTTATTTTTGCTTGTCAGCGAGTTTGTTTGCTTATATGCCTTTCCTGCTATTCCAGTTAAACTTTTATCACACTTTATTCACCACAGTACCTGTTCGTCCTTAAATTAAGCCTGAAAGCAAAGAAAAAAAAATTAAAGCTTACAGCACCTGGTATTCCCAGGCGGTCTCCCATCCAAGTACTAACCAGGCCCGACCCTGCTTAGCTTCCGAGATCAGACGAGATCGAGCGTTCTCAGAGTGGTATGGCCGTAAGCGAGATTCATGCTTTGAAATTGCCCATTTATTTTAGTTGTCAGCGTGTTTGTTTGCTCATATGCCTTTCCTGCTATTTCAGCTCAACTTTTATCACACTTTATCCACAACGGTAAATGTTCGTCCTTAAATTAAGTATGAAAGCAAAGAAAAAAAAATTTTAAGCTTACAGCACCTGGTATTCCCAGGCGGTCTCCCATCCAAGTACTAACCAGGCCCGACCCTGCTTAGCTTCCGAGATCAGACGAGATCGAGCGTTCTCAGAGTGGTATGGCAGTAAGCGAGATACGTGCTTCGAAATTGCCCATTTATTTTTGCTTCTCAGTGTGTTTGTTTGCTTATATGCCTTTCCTGCTATTTCAGTTCAACTTTTATCACACTTTATCCACAACGGTAAATGTTCGTCCTTAAATTAAGCATTAAAGCAAAGAAAAAAAAATTCAAGCTTACAGCACCTGGTATTCCCAGGCGGTCTCCCATCCAAGTACTAACCAGGCCCGACCCTGCTTAGCTTCCGAGATCAGACGAGATCGAGCGTTCTCAGAGTGGTATGGCCGTAAGCGAGATTCGCACCTCGAAATTGCCCATTTATTTTTGCTTGTCAGCGTGTTTGTTTGCTTATATGCCTTTCCTGCTATTCCAGTTCAACTTTTATCACACTTTATTCACCACGGTAAATGTTCGTCCTTAAATTAAGCATGAAAGCAAAGAAAAAAAAATTAAAGCTTACAGCACCTGGTATTCCCAGGCGGTCTCCCATCCAAGTACTGACCAGGCCCGACCCTGCTTAGCTTCCGAGATCAGACGAGATCGAGCGTTCTCAGAGTGGTATGGCCGTAAGCGAGATTCGCGCTTCAAAATTGCCCATTTATTTTTGCTTGTCAGCGTGTTTGTTTGCTTATATGCCTTTCCTGCTATTCCAGTTAAACTTTTATCACACTTTATTCACCACGGTACCTGTTCGTCCTTAAATTAAGCCTGAAAGCAAAGAAAAAAAAATTAAAGCTTACAGCACCTGGTATTCCCAGGCGGTCTCCCATCCAAGTACTAACCAGGCCCGACCCTGCTTAGCTTCCGAGATCAGACGAGATCGAGCGTTCTCAGAGTGGTATGGCCGTAAGCGAGATATGTGGTTCGAAATTGGCCATTTGTTTTTGTTGTCATCATGTTTGTTTGCTCATATGCCTTTCCTGCTATTCCAGATCAACTTTTATCACACTTTATTCACCACGGTAAATGTTCATCCTTAAATTAAGCCTGAAAGCAAAGAAAAAAAAGTTAAAGCTTACAGCACCTGGTATTCCCAGGCGGTCTCCCATCCAAGTACTAACCAGGCCCGACCCTGCTTAGCTTCCGAGATCAGACGAGATCGAGCGTTCTCAGAGTGGTATGGCCGTAAGCAAGATTCGCGCTTCAAAATTGCCCATTTATTTTTGCTTGTCAGCATGTTTGTTTGCTCATATGTCTTTCCTGCTATTCCAGTTCAACTTTTATCACACTTTATCCACAACGGTAAATGTTCGTCCTTAAATTAAGCCTGAAAGCAAAGAAAAAAAAATTAAAGCTTACAGCACCTGGTATTCCCAGGCGGTCTCCCATCCAAGTACTGACCAGGCCCGACCCTGCTTAGCTTCCGAGATCAGACGAGATCGAGCGTTCTCAGAGTGGTATGGCCGTAAGCGAGATTTGCGCTTCGAAATTGCCAATTTATTTTTGCTTGTCAGCGTGTTTGTTTGCTTATATGCCTTTCCTGCTATTCCAGTTAAACTTTTATCACACTTTATTCACCACGGTACCTGTTCGTCCTTAAATTAAGCCTGAAAGCAAAGAAAAAAAAATTAAAGCTTACAGCACCTGGTATTCCCAGGCGGTCTCCCATCCAAGTACTAACCAGGCCCGACCCTGCTTAGCTTCCGAGATCAGACGAGATCGAGTGTTCTCAGAGTGGTATGGCCGTAAGCGAGATATGTGCTTCGAAATTGGCCATTTGTTTTTGTTGTCATCATGTTTGTTTGCTCATATGCCTTTCCTGCTATTCCAGATCAACTTTTATCACACTTTATTCACCACGGTAAATGTTCATCCTTAAATTAAGCCTGAAAGCAAAGAAAAAAAAGTTAAAGCTTACAGCACCTGGTATTCCCAGGCGGTCTCCCATCCAAGTACTAACCAGGCCCGACCCTGCTTAGCTTCCGAGATCAGACGAGATCGAGCGTTCTCAGAGTGGTATGGCCGTAAGCGAGATTCATGCTTTGAAATTGCCCATTTATTTTAGTTGTCAGCGTGTTTGTTTGCTCATATGCCTTTCCTGCTATTTCAGTTCAACTTTTATCACACTTTATCCACAACGGTAAATGTTCGTCCTTAAATTAAGTATGAAAGCAAAGAAAAAAAAAATTTAAGCTTACAGCACCTGGTATTCCCAGGCGGTCTCCCATCCAAGTACTAACCAGGCCCGACCCTGCTTAGCTTCCGAGATCAGACGAGATCGAGCGTTCTCAGAGTGGTATGGCCGTAAGCGAGATTCGCACCTCGAAATTGCCCATTTATTTTTGCTTGTCAGCGTGTTTGTTTGCTTATATGCCTTTCCTGCTATTCCAGTTCAACTTTTATCACACTTTATCCACAACGGTAAATGTTCGTCCTTAAATTAAGTATGAAAGCAAAGAAAAAAAAAATTAAAGCTTACAGCACCTGGTATTCCCAGGCGGTCTCCCATCCAAGTACTAACCAGGCCCGACCCTGCTTAGCTTCCGAGATCAGACGAGATCGAGCGTTCTCAAAGTGGTATGGCCGTAAGCGAGATTTGCGCTTCGAAATTGCCAATTTATTTTTGCTTGTCAGCGTGTTTGTTTGCTTATATGCCTTTCCTGCTATTCCAGTTAAACTTTTATCACACTTTATTCACCACGGTACCTGTTCGTCCTTAAATTAAGCCTGAAAGCAAAGAAAAAAAAATTAAAGCTTACAGCACCTGGTATTCCCAGGCGGTCTCCCATCCAAGTACTAACCAGGCCCGACCCTGCTTAGCTTCCGAGATCAGACGAGATCGAGTGTTCTCAGAGTGGTATGGCCGTAAGCGAGATATGTGCTTCGAAATTGGCCATTTGTTTTTGTTGTCATCATGTTTGTTTGCTCATATGCCTTTCCTGCTATTCCAGATCAACTTTTATCACACTTTATTCACCACGGTAAATGTTCATCCTTAAATTAAGCCTGAAAGCAAAGAAAAAAAAGTTAAAGCTTACAGCACCTGGTATTCCCAGGCGGTCTCCCATCCAAGTACTAACCAGGCCCGACCCTGCTTAGCTTCCGAGATCAGACGAGATCGAGCGTTCTCAGAGTGGTATGGCCGTAAGCAAGATTCGCGCTTCAAAATTGCCCATTTATTTTTGCTTGTCAGCATGTTTGTTTGCTCATATGTCTTTCCTGCTATTCCAGTTCAACTTTTATCACACTTTATCCACAACGGTAAATGTTCGTCCTTAAATTAAGCCTGAAAGCAAAGAAAAAAAAATTAAAGCTTACAGCACCTGGTATTCCCAGGCGGTCTCCCATCCAAGTACTGACCAGGCCCGACCCTGCTTAGCTTCCGAGATCAGACGAGATCGAGCGTTCTCAGAGTGGTATGGCCGTAAACGAGATTCGCGCTTCAAAATTGCCCATTTATTTTTGCTTGTCAGCATGTTTGTTTGCTCATATGTCTTTCCTGCTATTCCAGTTCAACTTTTATCACACTTTATCCACAACGGTAATTGTTCGTCCTTAAATTAAGCCTGAAAGCAAAGAAAAAAAAATTAAAGCTTACAGCACCTGGTATTCCCAGGCGGTCTCCCATCCAAGTACTAACCAGGCCCGACCCTGCTTAGCTTCCGAGATCAGACGAGATCGAGCGTTCTCAGAGTGGTATGGCCGTAAGCGAGATATGTGCTTCGAAATTGGCCATTTGTTTTTGTTGTCATCATGTTTGTTTGCTCATATGCCTTTCCTGCTATTCCAGATCAACTTTTATCACACTTTATTCACCACGGTAAATGTTCATCCTTAAATTAAGCCTGAAAGCAAAGAAAAAAAAGTTAAAGCTTACAGCACCTGGTATTCCCAGGCGGTCTCCCATCCAAGTACTAACCAGGCCCGACCCTGCTTAGCTTCCGAGATCAGACGAGATCGAGCGTTCTCAGAGTGGTATGGCCGTAAGCAAGATTCGCACCTCGAAATTGCCCATTTATTTTTGCTTGTCAGCGTGTTTGTTTGCTTATATGCCTTTCCTGCTATTCCAGTTCAACTTTTATCACACTTTATCCACAACGGTAAATGTTTGTCCTTAAATTAAGCATGAAAGCAAAGAAAAAAAAATTAAAGCTTACAGCACCTGGTATTCCCAGGCGGTCTCCCATCCAAGTACTAACCAGGCCCGACCCTGCTTAGCTTCCGAGATCAGACGAGATCGAGCGTTCTCAGAGTGGTATGGCCGTAAGCGAGATTCGCACCTCGAAATTGCCCATTTATTTTTGCTTGTCAGCGTGTTTGTTTGCTTATATGCCTTTCCTGCTATTCCAGTTCAACTTTTATCACACTTTATCCACAACGGTAAATGTTCGTCCTTAAATTAAGTATGAAAGCAAAGAAAAAAAAAATTAAAGCTTACAGCACCTGGTATTCCCAGGCGGTCTCCCATCCAAGTACTAACCAGGCCCGACCCTGCTTAGCTTCCGAGATCAGACGAGATCGAGCGTTCTCAGAGTGGTATGGCCGTAAGCGAGATTTGCGCTTCGAAATTGCCAATTTATTTTTGATTGTCAGCGTGTTTGTTTGCTTATATGCCTTTCCTGCTATTCCAGTTAAACTTTTATCACACTTTATTCACCACGGTACCTGTTCGTCCTTAAATTAAGCATGAAAGCAAAGAAAAAAAAATTAAAGCTTACAGCACCTGGTATTCCCAGGCGGTCTCCCATCCAAGTACTAACCAGGCCCGACCCTGCTTAGCTTCCGAGATCAGACGAGATCGAGCGTTCTCAGAGTGGTATGGCCGTAAGCAAGATTCGCGCTTCAAAATTGCCCATTTATTTTTGCTTGTCAGCATGTTTGTTTGCTCATATGTCTTTCCTGCTATTCCAGTTCAACTTTTATCACACTTTATCCACAACGGTAAATGTTCGTCCTTAAATTAAGCCTGAAAGCAAAGAAAAAAAAAATAAAGCTTACAGCACCTGGTATTCCCAGGCGGTCTCCCATCCAAGTACTAACCAGGCCCGACCCTGCTTAGCTTCCGAGATCAGACGAGATCGAGCGTTCTCAGAGTGGTATGGCCGTAAGCGAGATTCATGCTTTGAAATTGCCCATTTATTTTAGTTGTCAGCGTGTTTGTTTGCTCATATGCCTTTCCTGCTATTTCAGTTCAACTTTTATCACACTTTATCCACAACGGTAAATGTTCGTCCTTAAATTAAGTATGAAAGCAAAGAAAAAAAAAATTAAAGCTTACAGCACCTGGTATTCCCAGGCGGTCTCCCATCCAAGTACTAACCAGGCCCGACCCTGCTTAGCTTCCGAGATCAGACGAGATCGAGCGTTCTCAGAGTGGTATGGCCGTAAGCGAGATTCGCACCTCGAAATTGCCCATTTATTTTTGCTTGTCAGCGTGTTTGTTTGCTTATATGCCTTTCCTGCTATTCCAGTTCAACTTTTATCACACTTTATCCACAACGGTAAATGTTCGTCCTTAAATTAAGTATGAAAGCAAAGAAAAAAAAAATTAAAGCTTACAGCACCTGGTATTCCCAGGCGGTCTCCCATCCAAGTACTAACCAGGCCCGACCCTGCTTAGCTTCCGAGATCAGACGAGATCGAGCGTTCTCAGAGTGGTATGGCCGTAAGCGAGATTTGCGCTTCGAAATTGCCAATTTATTTTTGCTTGTCAGCGTGTTTGTTTGCTTATATGCCTTTCCTGCTATTCCAGTTAAACTTTTATCACACTTTATTCACCACGGTACCTGTTCGTCCTTAAATTAAGCCTGAAAGCAAAGAAAAAAAAATTAAAGCTTACAGCACCTGGTATTCCCAGGCGGTCTGCCATCCAAGTACTAACCAGGCCCGACCCTGCTTAGCTTCCGAGATCAGACGAGATCGAGCGTTCTCAGAGTGGTATGGCCGTAAGCGAGATATGTGCTTCGAAATTGGCCATTTGTTTTTGTTGTCATCATGTTTGTTTGCTCATATGCCTTTCCTGCTATTCCAGATCAACTTTTATCACACTTTATTCACCACGGTAAATGTTCATCCTTAAATTAAGCCTGAAAGCAAAGAAAAAAAAGTTAAAGCTTACAGCACCTGGTATTCCCAGGCGGTCTCCCATCCAAGTACTAACCAGGCCCGACCCTGCTTAGCTTCCGAGATCAGACGAGATCGAGCGTTCTCAGAGTGGTATGGCCGGAAGCAAGATTCGTGCTTCAAAATTGCCCATTTATTTTTGCTTGTCAGCATGTTTGTTTGCTCATATGTCTTTCCTGCTATTCCAGTTCAACTTTTATCACACTTTATCCACAACGGTAAATGTTTGTCCTTAAATTAAGCCTGAAAGCAAAGAAAAAAAAATTAAAGCTTACAGCACCTGGTATTCCCAGGCGGTCTCCCATCCAAGTACTAACCAGGCCCGACCCTGCTTAGCTTCCGAGATCAGACAAGATCGAGCGTTCTCAGAGTGGTATGGCCGTAAGCGAGATTCATGCTTTGAAATTGCCCATTTATTTTAGTTGTCAGCGTGTTTGTTTGCTCATATGCCTTTCCTGCTATTTCAGTTCAACTTTTATCACACTTTATCCACAACGGTAAATGTTCGTCCTTAAATTAAGTATGAAAGCAAAGAAAAAAAAAATTTAAGCTTACAGCACCTGGTATTCCCAGGCGGTCTCCCATCCAAGTACTAACCAGGCCCGACCCTGCTTAGCTTCCGAGATCAGACGAGATCGAGCGTTCTCAGAGTGATATGGCCGTAAGCAAGATTCGCACCTCGAAATTGCCCATTTATTTTTGCTTGTCAGCGAGTTTGTTTGCTTATATGCCTTTCCTGCTATTCCAGTTAAACTTTTATCACACTTTATTCACCACGGTACCTGTTCGTCCTTAAATTAAGCCTGAAAGCAAAGAAAAAAAAATTAAAGCTTACAGCACCTGGTATTCCCAGGCGGTCTCCCATCCAAGTACTAACCAGGCCCGACCCTGCTTAGCTTCCGAGATCAGACGAGATCGAGCGTTCTCAGAGTGGTATGGCCGTAAGCGAGATTCATGCTTTGAAATTGCCCATTTATTTTAGTTGTCAGCGTGTTTGTTTGCTCATATGCCTTTCCTGCTATTTCAGCTCAACTTTTATCACACTTTATCCACAACGGTAAATGTTCGTCCTTAAATTAAGTATGAAAGCAAAGAAAAAAAAATTTTAAGCTTACAGCACCTGGTATTCCCAGGCGGTCTCCCATCCAAGTACTAACCAGGCCCGACCCTGCTTAGCTTCCGAGATCAGACGAGATCGAGCGTTCTCAGAGTGGTATGGCCGTAAGCGAGATACGTGCTTCGAAATTGCCCATTTATTTTTGCTTCTCAGTGTGTTTGTTTGCTTATATGCCTTTCCTGCTATTTCAGTTCAACTTTTATCACACTTTATCCACAACGGTAAATGTTCGTCCTTAAATTAAGCATTAAAGCAAAGAAAAAAAAATTAAAGCTTACAGCACCTGGTATTCCCAGGCGGTCTCCCATCCAAGTACTAACCAGGCCCGACCCTGCTTAGCTTCCGAGATCAGACGAGATCGAGCGTTCTCAGAGTGGTATGGCCGTAAGCGAGATTCGCACCTCGAAATTGCCCATTTATTTTTGCTTGTCAGCGTGTTTGTTTGCTTATATGCCTTTCCTGCTATTCCAGTTCAACTTTTATCACACTTTATCCACAACGGTAAATGTTCGTCCTTAAATTAAGTATGAAAGCAAAGAAAAAAAAAATTAAAGCTTACAGCACCTGGTATTCCCAGGCGGTCTCCCATCCAAGTACTAACCAGGCCCGACCCTGCTTAGCTTCCGAGATCAGACGAGATCGAGCGTTCTCAGAGTGGTATGGCCGTAAGCGAGATTTGCGCTTCGAAATTGCCAATTTATTTTTGCTTGTCAGCGTGTTTGTTTGCTTATATGCCTTTCCTGCTATTCCAGTTAAACTTTTATCACACTTTATTCACCACGGTACCTGTTCGTCCTTAAATTAAGCCTGAAAGCAAAGAAAAAAAAATTAAAGCTTACAGCACCTGGTATTCCCAGGCGGTCTCCCATCCAAGTACTAACCAGGCCCGACCCTGCTTAGCTTCCGAGATCAGACGAGATCGAGTGTTCTCAGAGTGGTATGGCCGTAAGCGAGATATGTGCTTCGAAATTGGCCATTTGTTTTTGTTGTCATCATGTTTGTTTGCTCATATGCCTTTCCTGCTATTCCAGATCAACTTTTATCACACTTTATTCACCACGGTAAATGTTCATCCTTAAATTAAGCCTGAAAGCAAAGAAAAAAAAGTTAAAGCTTACAGCACCTGGTATTCCCAGGCGGTCTCCCATCCAAGTACTAACCAGGCCCGACCCTGCTTAGCTTCCGAGATCAGACGAGATCGAGCGTTCTCAGAGTGGTATGGCCGTAAGCAAGATTCGCGCTTCAAAATTGCCCATTTATTTTTGCTTGTCAGCATGTTTGTTTGCTCATATGTCTTTCCTGCTATTCCAGTTCAACTTTTATCACACTTTATCCACAACGGTAAATGTTCGTCCTTAAATTAAGCCTGAAAGCAAAGAAAAAAAAATTAAAGCTTACAGCACCTGGTATTCCCAGGCGGTCTCCCATCCAAGTACTGACCAGGCCCGACCCTGCTTAGCTTCCGAGATCAGACGAGATCGAGCGTTCTCAGAGTGGTATGGCCGTAAGCGAGATTCGCGCTTCAAAATTGCCCATTTATTTTTGCTTGTCAGCATGTTTGTTTGCTCATATGTCTTTCCTGCTATTCCAGTTCAACTTTTATCACACTTTATCCACAACGGTAATTGTTCGTCCTTAAATTAAGCCTGAAAGCAAAGAAAAAAAAATTAAAGCTTACAGCACCTGGTATTCCCAGGCGGTCTCCCATCCAAGTACTAACCAGGCCCGACCCTGCTTAGCTTCCGAGATCAGACGAGATCGAGCGTTCTCAGAGTGGTATGGCCGTAAGCGAGATATGTGCTTCGAAATTGGCCATTTGTTTTTGTTGTCATCATGTTTGTTTGCTCATATGCCTTTCCTGCTATTCCAGATCAACTTTTATCACACTTTATTCACCACGGTAAATGTTCATCCTTAAATTAAGCCTGAAAGCAAAGAAAAAAAAGTTAAAGCTTACAGCACCTGGTATTCCCAGGCGGTCTCCCATCCAAGTACTAACCAGGCCCGACCCTGCTTAGCTTCCGAGATCAGACGAGATCGAGCGTTCTCAGAGTGGTATGGCCGTAAGCAAGATTCGCACCTCGAAATTGCCCATTTATTTTTGCTTGTCAGCGTGTTTGTTTGCTTATATGCCTTTCCTGCTATTCCAGTTCAACTTTTATCACACTTTATCCACAACGGTAAATGTTTGTCCTTAAATTAAGCATGAAAGCAAAGAAAAAAAAATTAAAGCTTACAGCACCTGGTATTCCCAGGCGGTCTCCCATCCAAGTACTAACCAGGCCCGACCCTGCTTAGCTTCCGAGATCAGACGAGATCGAGCGTTCTCAGAGTGGTATGGCCGTAAGCGAGATTCGCACCTCGAAATTGCCCATTTATTTTTGCTTGTCAGCGTGTTTGTTTGCTTATATGCCTTTCCTGCTATTCCAGTTCAACTTTTATCACACTTTATCCACAACGGTAAATGTTCGTCCTTAAATTAAGTATGAAAGCAAAGAAAAAAAAAATTAAAGCTTACAGCACCTGGTATTCCCAGGCGGTCTCCCATCCAAGTACTAACCAGGCCCGACCCTGCTTAGCTTCCGAGATCAGACGAGATCGAGCGTTCTCAGAGTGGTATGGCCGTAAGCGAGATTCGCACCTCGAAATTGCCCATTTATTTTTGCTTGTCAGCGTGTTTGTTTGCTTATATGCCTTTCCTGCTATTCCAGTTCAACTTTTATCACACTTTATCCACAACGGTAAATGTTCGTCCTTAAATTAAGTATGAAAGCAAAGAAAAAAAAAATTAAAGCTTACAGCACCTGGTATTCCCAGGCGGTCTCCCATCCAAGTACTAACCAGGCCCGACCCTGCTTAGCTTCCGAGATCAGACGAGATCGAGCGTTCTCAGAGTGGTATGGCCGTAAGCGAGATTTGCGCTTCGAAATTGCCAATTTATTTTTGATTGTCAGCGTGTTTGTTTGCTTATATGCCTTTCCTGCTATTCCAGTTAAACTTTTATTACACTTTATTCACCACGGTACCTGTTCGTCCTTAAATTAAGCCTGAAAGCAAAGAAAAAAAAATTAAAGCTTACAGCACCTGGTATTCCCAGGCGGTCTCCCATCCAAGTACTAACCAGGCCCGACCCTGCTTAGCTTCCGAGATCAGACGAGATCGAGCGTTCTCAGAGTGGTATGGCCGTAAGCGAGATTCGCACCTCGAAACTGCCCATTTATTTTTGCTTGTCAGCGTGTTTGTTTGCTTATATGCCTTTCCTGCTATTCCAGTTCAACTTTTATCACACTTTATCCACAACGGTAAATGTTCGTCCTTAAATTAAGTATGAAAGCAAAGAAAAAAAAAATTAAAGCTTACAGCACCTGGTATTCCCAGGCGGTCTCCCATCCAAGTACTAACCAGGCCCGACCCTGCTTAGCTTCCGAGATCAGACGAGATCGAGCGTTCTCAGAGTGGTATGGCCGTAAGCGAGATTTGCGCTTCGAAATTGCCAATTTATTTTTGATTGTCAGCGTGTTTGTTTGCTTATATGCCTTTCCTGCTATTCCAGTTAAACTTTTATCACACTTTATTCACCACGGTACCTGTTCGTCCTTAAATTAAGCATGAAAGCAAAGAAAAAAAAATTAAAGCTTACAGCACCTGGTATTCCCAGGCGGTCTCCCATCCAAGTACTAACCAGGCCCGACCCTGCTTAGCTTCCGAGATCAGACGAGATCGAGCGTTCTCAGAGTGGTATGGCCGTAAGCAAGATTCGCGCTTCAAAATTGCCCATTTATTTTTGCTTGTCAGCATGTTTGTTTGCTCATATGTCTTTCCTGCTATTCCAGTTCAACTTTTATCACACTTTATCCACAACGGTAAATGTTCGTCCTTAAATTAAGCCTGAAAGCAAAGAAAAAAAAATTAAAGCTTACAGCACCTGGTATTCCCAGGCGGTCTCCCATCCAAGTACTAACCAGGCCCGACCCTGCTTAGCTTCCGAGATCAGACGAGATCGAGCGTTCTCAGAGTGGTATGGCCGTAAGCGAGATTCATGCTTTGAAATTGCCCATTTATTTTAGTTGTCAGCGTGTTTGTTTGCTCATATGCCTTTCCTGCTATTTCAGTTCAACTTTTATCACACTTTATCCACAACGGTAAATGTTCGTCCTTAAATTAAGTATGAAAGCAAAAAAAATAAAAAATTTAAGCTTACAGCACCTGGTATTCCCAGGCGGTCTCCCATCCAAGTACTAACCAGGCCCGACCCTGCTTAGCTTCCGAGATCAGACGAGATCGAGCGTTCTCAGAGTGGTATGGCCGTAAGCAAGATTCGCACCTCGAAATTGCCCATTTATTTTTGCTTGTCAGCGAGTTTGTTTGCTTATATGCCTTTCCTGCTATTCCAGTTAAACTTTTATCACACTTTATTCACCACAGTACCTGTTCGTCCTTAAATTAAGCCTGAAAGCAAAGAAAAAAAAATTAAAGCTTACAGCACCTGGTATTCCCAGGCGGTCTCCCATCCAAGTACTAACCAGGCCCGACCCTGCTTAGCTTCCGAGATCAGACGAGATCGAGCGTTCTCAGAGTGGTATGGCCGTAAGCGAGATTCATGCTTTGAAATTGCCCATTTATTTTAGTTGTCAGCGTGTTTGTTTGCTCATATGCCTTTCCTGCTATTTCAGCTCAACTTTTATCACACTTTATCCACAACGGTAAATGTTCGTCCTTAAATTAAGTATGAAAGCAAAGAAAAAAAAATTTTAAGCTTACAGCACCTGGTATTCCCAGGCGGTCTCCCATCCAAGTACTAACCAGGCCCGACCCTGCTTAGCTTCCGAGATCAGACGAGATCGAGCGTTCTCAGAGTGATATGGCCGTAAGCAAGATTCGCACCTCGAAATTGCCCATTTATTTTTGCTTGTCAGCGAGTTTGTTTGCTTATATGCCTTTCCTGCTATTCCAGTTAAACTTTTATCACACTTTATTCACCACGGTACCTGTTCGTCCTTAAATTAAGCCTGAAAGCAAAGAAAAAAAAATTAAAGCTTACAGCACCTGGTATTCCCAGGCGGTCTCCCATCCAAGTACTAACCAGGCCCGACCCTGCTTAGCTTCCGAGATCAGACGAGATCGAGCGTTCTCAGAGTGGTATGGCCGTAAGCGAGATTCATGCTTTGAAATTGCCCATTTATTTTAGTTGTCAGCGTGTTTGTTTGCTCATATGCCTTTCCTGCTATTTCAGCTCAACTTTTATCACACTTTATCCACAACGGTAAATGTTCGTCCTTAAATTAAGTATGAAAGCAAAGAAAAAAAAATTTTAAGCTTACAGCACCTGGTATTCCCAGGCGGTCTCCCATCCAAGTACTAACCAGGCCCGACCCTGCTTAGCTTCCGAGATCAGACGAGATCGAGCGTTCTCAGAGTGGTATGGCCGTAAGCGAGATACGTGCTTCGAAATTGCCCATTTATTTTTGCTTCTCAGTGTGTTTGTTTGCTTATATGCCTTTCCTGCTATTTCAGTTCAACTTTTATCACACTTTATCCACAACGGTAAATGTTCGTCCTTAAATTAAGCATTAAAGCAAAGAAAAAAAAATTAAAGCTTACAGCACCTGGTATTCCCAGGCGGTCTCCCATCCAAGTACTAACCAGGCCCGACCCTGCTTAGCTTCCGAGATCAGACGAGATCGAGCGTTCTCAGAGTGGTATGGCCGTAAGCGAGATTCGCACCTCGAAATTGCCCATTTATTTTTGCTTGTCAGCGTGTTTGTTTGCTTATATGCCTTTCCTGCTATTCCAGTTCAACTTTTATCACACTTTATCCACAACGGTAAATGTTCGTCCTTAAATTAAGTATGAAAGCAAAGAAAAAAAAAATTAAAGCTTACAGCACCTGGTATTCCCAGGCGGTCTCCCATCCAAGTACTAACCAGGCCCGACCCTGCTTAGCTTCCGAGATCAGACGAGATCGAGCGTTCTCAGAGTGGTATGGCCGTAAGCGAGATTTGCGCTTCGAAATTGCCAATTTATTTTTGCTTGTCAGCGTGTTTGTTTGCTTATATGCCTTTCCTGCTATTCCAGTTAAACTTTTATCACACTTTATTCACCACGGTACCTGTTCGTCCTTAAATTAAGCCTGAAAGCAAAGAAAAAAAAATTAAAGCTTACAGCACCTGGTATTCCCAGGCGGTCTCCCATCCAAGTACTAACCAGGCCCGACCCTGCTTAGCTTCCGAGATCAGACGAGATCGAGTGTTCTCAGAGTGGTATGGCCGTAAGCGAGATATGTGCTTCGAAATTGGCCATTTGTTTTTGTTGTCATCATGTTTGTTTGCTCATATGCCTTTCCTGCTATTCCAGATCAACTTTTATCACACTTTATTCACCACGGTAAATGTTCATCCTTAAATTAAGCCTGAAAGCAAAGAAAAAAAAGTTAAAGCTTACAGCACCTGGTATTCCCAGGCGGTCTCCCATCCAAGTACTAACCAGGCCCGACCCTGCTTAGCTTCCGAGATCAGACGAGATCGAGCGTTCTCAGAGTGGTATGGCCGTAAGCAAGATTCGCGCTTCAAAATTGCCCATTTATTTTTGCTTGTCAGCATGTTTGTTTGCTCATATGTCTTTCCTGCTATTCCAGTTCAACTTTTATCACACTTTATCCACAACGGTAAATGTTCGTCCTTAAATTAAGCCTGAAAGCAAAGAAAAAAAAATTAAAGCTTACAGCACCTGGTATTCCCAGGCGGTCTCCCATCCAAGTACTGACCAGGCCCGACCCTGCTTAGCTTCCGAGATCAGACGAGATCGAGCGTTCTCAGAGTGGTATGGCCGTAAGCGAGATTCGCGCTTCAAAATTGCCCATTTATTTTTGCTTGTCAGCATGTTTGTTTGCTCATATGTCTTTCCTGCTATTCCAGTTCAACTTTTATCACACTTTATCCACAACGGTAATTGTTCGTCCTTAAATTAAGCCTGAAAGCAAAGAAAAAAAAATTAAAGCTTACAGCACCTGGTATTCCCAGGCGGTCTCCCATCCAAGTACTAACCAGGCCCGACCCTGCTTAGCTTCCGAGATCAGACGAGATCGAGCGTTCTCAGAGTGGTATGGCCGTAAGCGAGATATGTGCTTCGAAATTGGCCATTTGTTTTTGTTGTCATCATGTTTGTTTGCTCATATGCCTTTCCTGCTATTCCAGATCAACTTTTATCACACTTTATTCACCACGGTAAATGTTCATCCTTAAATTAAGCCTGAAAGCAAAGAAAAAAAAGTTAAAGCTTACAGCACCTGGTATTCCCAGGCGGTCTCCCATCCAAGTACTAACCAGGCCCGACCCTGCTTAGCTTCCGAGATCAGACGAGATCGAGCGTTCTCAGAGTGGTATGGCCGTAAGCAAGATTCGCACCTCGAAATTGCCCATTTATTTTTGCTTGTCAGCGTGTTTGTTTGCTTATATGCCTTTCCTGCTATTCCAGTTCAACTTTTATCACACTTTATCCACAACGGTAAATGTTTGTCCTTAAATTAAGCATGAAAGCAAAGAAAAAAAAATTAAAGCTTACAGCACCTGGTATTCCCAGGCGGTCTCCCATCCAAGTACTAACCAGGCCCGACCCTGCTTAGCTTCCGAGATCAGACGAGATCGAGCGTTCTCAGAGTGGTATGGCCGTAAGCGAGATTCGCACCTCGAAATTGCCCATTTATTTTTGCTTGTCAGCGTGTTTGTTTGCTTATATGCCTTTCCTGCTATTCCAGTTCAACTTTTATCACACTTTATCCACAACGGTAAATGTTCGTCCTTAAATTAAGTATGAAAGCAAAGAAAAAAAAAATTAAAGCTTACAGCACCTGGTATTCCCAGGCGGTCTCCCATCCAAGTACTAACCAGGCCCGACCCTGCTTAGCTTCCGAGATCAGACGAGATCGAGCGTTCTCAGAGTGGTATGGCCGTAAGCGAGATTCGCACCTCGAAATTGCCCATTTATTTTTGCTTGTCAGCGTGTTTGTTTGCTTATATGCCTTTCCTGCTATTCCAGTTCAACTTTTATCACACTTTATCCACAACGGTAAATGTTCGTCCTTAAATTAAGTATGAAAGCAAAGAAAAAAAAAATTAAAGCTTACAGCACCTGGTATTCCCAGGCGGTCTCCCATCCAAGTACTAACCAGGCCCGACCCTGCTTAGCTTCCGAGATCAGACGAGATCGAGCGTTCTCAGAGTGGTATGGCCGTAAGCGAGATTTGCGCTTCGAAATTGCCAATTTATTTTTGATTGTCAGCGTGTTTGTTTGCTTATATGCCTTTCCTGCTATTCCAGTTAAACTTTTATTACACTTTATTCACCACGGTACCTGTTCGTCCTTAAATTAAGCCTGAAAGCAAAGAAAAAAAAATTAAAGCTTACAGCACCTGGTATTCCCAGGCGGTCTCCCATCCAAGTACTAACCAGGCCCGACCCTGCTTAGCTTCCGAGATCAGACGAGATCGAGCGTTCTCAGAGTGGTATGGCCGTAAGCGAGATTCGCACCTCGAAACTGCCCATTTATTTTTGCTTGTCAGCGTGTTTGTTTGCTTATATGCCTTTCCTGCTATTCCAGTTCAACTTTTATCACACTTTATCCACAACGGTAAATGTTCGTCCTTAAATTAAGTATGAAAGCAAAGAAAAAAAAAATTAAAGCTTACAGCACCTGGTATTCCCAGGCGGTCTCCCATCCAAGTACTAACCAGGCCCGACCCTGCTTAGCTTCCGAGATCAGACGAGATCGAGCGTTCTCAGAGTGGTATGGCCGTAAGCGAGATTTGCGCTTCGAAATTGCCAATTTATTTTTGATTGTCAGCGTGTTTGTTTGCTTATATGCCTTTCCTGCTATTCCAGTTAAACTTTTATCACACTTTATTCACCACGGTACCTGTTCGTCCTTAAATTAAGCATGAAAGCAAAGAAAAAAAAATTAAAGCTTACAGCACCTGGTATTCCCAGGCGGTCTCCCATCCAAGTACTAACCAGGCCCGACCCTGCTTAGCTTCCGAGATCAGACGAGATCGAGCGTTCTCAGAGTGGTATGGCCGTAAGCAAGATTCGCGCTTCAAAATTGCCCATTTATTTTTGCTTGTCAGCATGTTTGTTTGCTCATATGTCTTTCCTGCTATTCCAGTTCAACTTTTATCACACTTTATCCACAACGGTAAATGTTCGTCCTTAAATTAAGCCTGAAAGCAAAGAAAAAAAAATTAAAGCTTACAGCACCTGGTATTCCCAGGCGGTCTCCCATCCAAGTACTAACCAGGCCCGACCCTGCTTAGCTTCCGAGATCAGACGAGATCGAGCGTTCTCAGAGTGGTATGGCCGTAAGCGAGATTCATGCTTTGAAATTGCCCATTTATTTTAGTTGTCAGCGTGTTTGTTTGCTCATATGCCTTTCCTGCTATTTCAGTTCAACTTTTATCACACTTTATCCACAACGGTAAATGTTCGTCCTTAAATTAAGTATGAAAGCAAAAAAAATAAAAAATTTAAGCTTACAGCACCTGGTATTCCCAGGCGGTCTCCCATCCAAGTACTAACCAGGCCCGACCCTGCTTAGCTTCCGAGATCAGACGAGATCGAGCGTTCTCAGAGTGGTATGGCCGTAAGCAAGATTCGCACCTCGAAATTGCCCATTTATTTTTGCTTGTCAGCGAGTTTGTTTGCTTATATGCCTTTCCTGCTATTCCAGTTAAACTTTTATCACACTTTATTCACCACAGTACCTGTTCGTCCTTAAATTAAGCCTGAAAGCAAAGAAAAAAAAATTAAAGCTTACAGCACCTGGTATTCCCAGGCGGTCTCCCATCCAAGTACTAACCAGGCCCGACCCTGCTTAGCTTCCGAGATCAGACGAGATCGAGCGTTCTCAGAGTGGTATGGCCGTAAGCGAGATTCATGCTTTGAAATTGCCCATTTATTTTAGTTGTCAGCGTGTTTGTTTGCTCATATGCCTTTCCTGCTATTTCAGCTCAACTTTTATCACACTTTATCCACAACGGTAAATGTTCGTCCTTAAATTAAGTATGAAAGCAAAGAAAAAAAAATTTTAAGCTTACAGCACCTGGTATTCCCAGGCGGTCTCCCATCCAAGTACTAACCAGGCCCGACCCTGCTTAGCTTCCGAGATCAGACGAGATCGAGCGTTCTCAGAGTGGTATGGCCGTAAGCGAGATACGTGCTTCGAAATTGCCCATTTATTTTTGCTTCTCAGTGTGTTTGTTTGCTTATATGCCTTTCCTGCTATTTCAGTTCAACTTTTATCACACTTTATCCACAACGGTAAACGTTCGTCCTTAAATTAAGCATTAAAGCAAAGAAAAAAAAATTCAAGCTTACAGCACCTGGTATTCCCAGGCGGTCTCCCATCCAAGTACTAACCAGGCCCGACCCTGCTTAGCTTCCGAGATCAGACGAGATCGAGCGTTCTCAGAGTGGTATGGCCGTAAGCGAGATTCACACCTCGAAATTGCCCATTTATTTTTGCTTGTCAGCGTGTTTGTTTGCTTATATGCCTTTCCTGCTATTCCAGTTCAACTTTTATCACACTTTATTCACCACGGTAAATGTTCGTCCTTAAATTAAGCATGAAAGCAAAGAAAAAAAAATTAAAGCTTACAGCACCTGGTATTCCCAGGCGGTCTCCCATCCAAGTACTGACCAGGCCCGACCCTGCTTAGCTTCCGAGATCAGACGAGATCGAGCGTTCTCAGAGTGGTATGGCCGTAAGCGAGATTCGCGCTTCAAAATTGCCCATTTATTTTTGCTTGTCAGCGTGTTTGTTTGCTTATATGCCTTTCCTGCTATTCCAGTTAAACTTTTATCACACTTTATTCACCACGGTACCTGTTCGTCCTTAAATTAAGCCTGAAAGCAAAGAAAAAAAAATTAAAGCTTACAGCACCTGGTATTCCCAGGCGGTCTCCCATCCAAGTACTAACCAGGCCCGACCCTGCTTAGCTTCCGAGATCAGACGAGATCGAGCGTTCTCAGAGTGGTATGGCCGTAAGCGAGATATGTGGTTCGAAATTGGCCATTTGTTTTTGTTGTCATCATGTTTGTTTGCTCATATGCCTTTCCTGCTATTCCAGATCAACTTTTATCACACTTTATTCACCACGGTAAATGTTCATCCTTAAATTAAGCCTGAAAGCAAAGAAAAAAAAGTTAAAGCTTACAGCACCTGGTATTCCCAGGCGGTCTCCCATCCAAGTACTAACCAGGCCCGACCCTGCTTAGCTTCCGAGATCAGACGAGATCGAGCGTTCTCAGAGTGGTATGGCCGTAAGCAAGATTCGCGCTTCAAAATTGCCCATTTATTTTTGCTTGTCAGCATGTTTGTTTGCTCATATGTCTTTCCTGCTATTCCAGTTCAACTTTTATCACACTTTATCCACAACGGTAAATGTTCGTCCTTAAATTAAGCCTGAAAGCAAAGAAAAAAAAATTAAAGCTTACAGCACCTGGTATTCCCAGGCGGTCTCCCATCCAAGTACTGACCAGGCCCGACCCTGCTTAGCTTCCGAGATCAGACAAGATCGAGCGTTCTCAGAGTGGTATGGCCGTAAGCGAGATTTGCGCTTCGAAATTGCCAATTTATTTTTGCTTGTCAGCGTGTTTGTTTGCTTATATGCCTTTCCTGCTATTCCAGTTAAACTTTTATCACACTTTATTCACCACGGTACCTGTTCGTCCTTAAATTAAGCCTGAAAGCAAAGAAAAAAAAATTAAAGCTTACAGCACCTGGTATTCCCAGGCGGTCTCCCATCCAAGTACTAACCAGGCCCGACCCTGCTTAGCTTCCGAGATCAGACGAGATCGAGTGTTCTCAGAGTGGTATGGCCGTAAGCGAGATATGTGCTTCGAAATTGGCCATTTGTTTTTGTTGTCATCATGTTTGTTTGCTCATATGCCTTTCCTGCTATTCCAGATCAACTTTTATCACACTTTATTCACCACGGTAAATGTTCATCCTTAAATTAAGCCTGAAAGCAAAGAAAAAAAAGTTAAAGCTTACAGCACCTGGTATTCCCAGGCGGTCTCCCATCCAAGTACTAACCAGGCCCGACCCTGCTTAGCTTCCGAGATCAGACGAGATCGAGCGTTCTCAGAGTGGTATGGCCGTAAGCAAGATTCGCGCTTCAAAATTGCCCATTTATTTTTGCTTGTCAGCATGTTTGTTTGCTCATATGTCTTTCCTGCTATTCCAGTTCAACTTTTATCACACTTTATCCACAACGGTAAATGTTCGTCCTTAAATTAAGCCTGAAAGCAAAGAAAAAAAAATTAAAGCTTACAGCACCTGGTATTCCCAGGCGGTCTCCCATCCAAGTACTGACCAGGCCCGACCCTGCTTAGCTTCCGAGATCAGACGAGATCGAGCGTTCTCAGAGTGGTATGGCCGTAAGCGAGATATGTGCTTCGAAATTGGCCATTTGTTTTTGTTGTCATCATGTTTGTTTGCTCATATGCCTTTCCTGCTATTCCAGATCAACTTTTATCACACTTTATTCACCACGGTAAATGTTCATCCTTAAATTAAGCCTGAAAGCAAAGAAAAAAAAGTTAAAGCTTACAGCACCTGGTATTCCCAGGCGGTCTCCCATCCAAGTACTAACCAGGCCCGACCCTGCTTAGCTTCCGAGATCAGACGAGATCGAGCGTTCTCAGAGTGGTATGGCCGTAAGCAAGATTCGCACCTCGAAATTGCCCATTTATTTTTGCTTGTCAGCGTGTTTGTTTGCTTATATGCCTTTCCTGCTATTCCAGTTCAACTTTTATCACACTTTATCCACAACGGTAAATGTTTGTCCTTAAATTAAGCATGAAAGCAAAGAAAAAAAAATTAAAGCTTACAGCACCTGGTATTCCCAGGCGGTCTCCCATCCAAGTACTAACCAGGCCCGACCCTGCTTAGCTTCCGAGATCAGACGAGATCGAGCGTTCTCAGAGTGGTATGGCCGTAAGCGAGATTCGCACCTCGAAATTGCCCATTTATTTTTGCTTGTCAGCGTGTTTGTTTGCTTATATGCCTTTCCTGCTATTCCAGTTCAACTTTTATCACACTTTATCCACAACGGTAAATGTTCGTCCTTAAATTAAGTATGAAAGCAAAGAAAAAAAAAATTAAAGCTTACAGCACCTGGTATTCCCAGGCGGTCTCCCATCCAAGTACTAACCAGGCCCGACCCTGCTTAGCTTCCGAGATCAGACGAGATCGAGCGTTCTCAGAGTGGTATGGCCGTAAGCGAGATTCGCACCTCGAAATTGCCCATTTATTTTTGCTTGTCAGCGTGTTTGTTTGCTTATATGCCTTTCCTGCTATTCCAGTTCAACTTTTATCACACTTTATCCACAACGGTAAATGTTCGTCCTTAAATTAAGTATGAAAGCAAAGAAAAAAAAAATTAAAGCTTACAGCACCTGGTATTCCCAGGCGGTCTCCCATCCAAGTACTAACCAGGCCCGACCCTGCTTAGCTTCCGAGATCAGACGAGATCGAGCGTTCTCAGAGTGGTATGGCCGTAAGCGACATTTGCGCTTCGAAATTGCCAATTTATTTTTGATTGTCAGCGTGTTTGTTTGCTTATATGCCTTTCCTGCTATTCCAGTTAAACTTTTATTACACTTTATTCACCACGGTACCTGTTCGTCCTTAAATTAAGCCTGAAAGCAAAGAAAAAAAAATTAAAGCTTACAGCACCTGGTATTCCCAGGCGGTCTCCCATCCAAGTACTAACCAGGCCCGACCCTGCTTAGCTTCCGAGATCAGACGAGATCGAGCGTTCTCAGAGTGGTATGGCCGTATGCGAGATTCGCACCTCGAAACTGCCCATTTATTTTTGCTTGTCAGCGTGTTTGTTTGCTTATATGCCTTTCCTGCTATTCCAGTTCAACTTTTATTACACTTTATTCACCACGGTACCTGTTCGTCCTTAAATTAAGCCTGAAAGCAAAGAAAAAAAAATTAAAGCTTACAGCACCTGGTATTCCCAGGCGGTCTCCCATCCAAGTACTAACCAGGCCCGACCCTGCTTAGCTTCCGAGATCAGACGAGATTGAGCGTTCTCAGAGTGGTATGGCCGTAAGCGAGATTCGCACCTCGAAACTGCCCATTTATTTTTGCTTGTCAGCGTGTTTGTTTGCTTATATGCCTTTCCTGCTATTCCAGTTCAACTTTTATCACACTTTATCCACAACGGTAAATGTTCGTCCTTAAATTAAGTATGAAAGCAAAGAAAAAAAAAATTAAAGCTTACAGCACCTGGTATTCCCAGGCGGTCTCCCATCCAAGTACTAACCAGGCCCGACCCTGCTTAGCTTCCGAGATCAGACGAGATCGAGCGTTCTCAGAGTGGTATGGCCGTAAGCGAGATTTGCGCTTCGAAATTGCCAATTTATTTTTGATTGTCAGCGTGTTTGTTTGCTTATATGCCTTTCCTGCTATTCCAGTTAAACTTTTATCACACTTTATTCACCACGGTACCTGTTCGTCCTTAAATTAAGCATGAAAGCAAAGAAAAAAAAATTAAAGCTTACAGCACCTGGTATTCCCAGGCGGTCTCCCATCCAAGTACTAACCAGGCCCGACCCTGCTTAGCTTCCGAGATCAGACGAGATCGAGCGTTCTCAGAGTGGTATGGCCGTAAGCAAGATTCGCGCTTCAAAATTGCCCATTTATTTTTGCTTGTCAGCATGTTTGTTTGCTCATATGTCTTTCCTGCTATTCCAGTTCAACTTTTATCACACTTTATCCACAACGGTAAATGTTCGTCCTTAAATTAAGCCTGAAAGCAAAGAAAAAAAAATTAAAGCTTACAGCACCTGGTATTCCCAGGCGGTCTCCCATCCAAGTACTAACCAGGCCCGACCCTGCTTAGCTTCCGAGATCAGACGAGATCGAGCGTTCTCAGAGTGGTATGGCCGTAAGCGAGATTCATGCTTTGAAATTGCCCATTTATTTTAGTTGTCAGCGTGTTTGTTTGCTCATATGCCTTTCCTGCTATTTCAGTTCAACTTTTATCACACTTTATCCACAACGGTAAATGTTCGTCCTTAAATTAAGTATGAAAGCAAAAAAAATAAAAAATTTAAGCTTACAGCACCTGGTATTCCCAGGCGGTCTCCCATCCAAGTACTAACCAGGCCCGACCCTGCTTAGCTTCCGAGATCAGACGAGATCGAGCGTTCTCAGAGTGGTATGGCCGTAAGCAAGATTCGCACCTCGAAATTGCCCATTTATTTTTGCTTGTCAGCGAGTTTGTTTGCTTATATGCCTTTCCTGCTATTCCAGTTAAACTTTTATCACACTTTATTCACCACAGTACCTGTTCGTCCTTAAATTAAGCCTGAAAGCAAAGAAAAAAAAATTAAAGCTTACAGCACCTGGTATTCCCAGGCGGTCTCCCATCCAAGTACTAACCAGGCCCGACCCTGCTTAGCTTCCGAGATCAGACGAGATCGAGCGTTCTCAGAGTGGTATGGCCGTAAGCGAGATTCATGCTTTGAAATTGCCCATTTATTTTAGTTGTCAGCGTGTTTGTTTGCTCATATGCCTTTCCTGCTATTTCAGCTCAACTTTTATCACACTTTATCCACAACGGTAAATGTTCGTCCTTAAATTAAGTATGAAAGCAAAGAAAAAAAAATTTTAAGCTTACAGCACCTGGTATTCCCAGGCGGTCTCCCATCCAAGTACTAACCAGGCCCGACCCTGCTTAGCTTCCGAGATCAGACGAGATCGAGCGTTCTCAGAGTGGTATGGCCGTAAGCGAGATACGTGCTTCGAAATTGCCCATTTATTTTTGCTTCTCAGTGTGTTTGTTTGCTTATATGCCTTTCCTGCTATTTCAGTTCAACTTTTATCACACTTTATCCACAACGGTAAATGTTCGTCCTTAAATTAAGCATTAAAGCAAAGAAAAAAAAATTCAAGCTTACAGCACCTGGTATTCCCAGGCGGTCTCCCATCCAAGTACTAACCAGGCCCGACCCTGCTTAGCTTCCGAGATCAGACGAGATCGAGCGTTCTCAGAGTGGTATGGCCGTAAGCGAGATTCGCACCTCGAAATTGCCCATTTATTTTTGCTTGTCAGCGTGTTTGTTTGCTTATATGCCTTTCCTGCTATTCCAGTTCAACTTTTATCACACTTTATTCACCACGGTAAATGTTCGTCCTTAAATTAAGCATGAAAGCAAAGAAAAAAAAATTAAAGCTTACAGCACCTGGTATTCCCAGGCGGTCTCCCATCCAAGTACTGACCAGGCCCGACCCTGCTTAGCTTCCGAGATCAGACGAGATCGAGCGTTCTCAGAGTGGTATGGCCGTAAGCGAGATTCGCGCTTCAAAATTGCCCATTTATTTTTGCTTGTCAGCGTGTTTGTTTGCTTATATGCCTTTCCTGCTATTCCAGTTAAACTTTTATCACACTTTATTCACCACGGTACCTGTTCGTCCTTAAATTAAGCCTGAAAGCAAAGAAAAAAAAATTAAAGCTTACAGCACCTGGTATTCCCAGGCGGTCTCCCATCCAAGTACTAACCAGGCCCGACCCTGCTTAGCTTCCGAGATCAGACGAGATCGAGCGTTCTCAGAGTGGTATGGCCGTAAGCGAGATATGTGCTTCGAAATTGGCCATTTGTTTTTGTTGTCATCATGTTTGTTTGCTCATATGCCTTTCCTGCTATTCCAGATCAACTTTTATCACACTTTATTCACCACGGTAAATGTTCATCCTTAAATTAAGCCTGAAAGCAAAGAAAAAAAAGTTAAAGCTTACAGCACCTGGTATTCCCAGGCGGTCTCCCATCCAAGTACTAACCAGGCCCGACCCTGCTTAGCTTCCGAGATCAGACGAGATCGAGCGTTCTCAGAGTGGTATGGCCGTAAGCAAGATTCGCACCTCGAAATTGCCCATTTATTTTTGCTTGTCAGCGTGTTTGTTTGCTTATATGCCTTTCCTGCTATTCCAGTTCAACTTTTATCACACTTTATCCACAACGGTAAATGTTTGTCCTTAAATTAAGCATGAAAGCAAAGAAAAAAAAATTAAAGCTTACAGCACCTGGTATTCCCAGGCGGTCTCCCATCCAAGTACTAACCAGGCCCGACCCTGCTTAGCTTCCGAGATCAGACGAGATCGAGCGTTCTCAGAGTGGTATGGCCGTAAGCGAGATTCGCACCTCGAAATTGCCCATTTATTTTTGCTTGTCAGCGTGTTTGTTTGCTTATATGCCTTTCCTGCTATTCCAGTTCAACTTTTATCACACTTTATCCACAACGGTAAATGTTCGTCCTTAAATTAAGTATGAAAGCAAAGAAAAAAAAAATTAAAGCTTACAGCACCTGGTATTCCCAGGCGGTCTCCCATCCAAGTACTAACCAGGCCCGACCCTGCTTAGCTTCCGAGATCAGACGAGATCGAGCGTTCTCAGAGTGGTATGGCCGTAAGCGAGATTCGCACCTCGAAATTGCCCATTTATTTTTGCTTGTCAGCGTGTTTGTTTGCTTATATGCCTTTCCTGCTATTCCAGTTCAACTTTTATCACACTTTATCCACAACGGTAAATGTTCGTCCTTAAATTAAGTATGAAAGCAAAGAAAAAAAAAATTAAAGCTTACAGCACCTGGTATTCCCAGGCGGTCTCCCATCCAAGTACTAACCAGGCCCGACCCTGCTTAGCTTCCGAGATCAGACGAGATCGAGCGTTCTCAGAGTGGTATGGCCGTAAGCGACATTTGCGCTTCGAAATTGCCAATTTATTTTTGATTGTCAGCGTGTTTGTTTGCTTATATGCCTTTCCTGCTATTCCAGTTAAACTTTTATTACACTTTATTCACCACGGTACCTGTTCGTCCTTAAATTAAGCCTGAAAGCAAAGAAAAAAAAATTAAAGCTTACAGCACCTGGTATTCCCAGGCGGTCTCCCATCCAAGTACTAACCAGGCCCGACCCTGCTTAGCTTCCGAGATCAGACGAGATCGAGCGTTCTCAGAGTGGTATGGCCGTAAGCGAGATTCGCACCTCGAAACTGCCCATTTATTTTTGCTTGTCAGCGTGTTTGTTTGCTTATATGCCTTTCCTGCTATTCCAGTTCAACTTTTATTACACTTTATTCACCACGGTACCTGTTCGTCCTTAAATTAAGCCTGAAAGCAAAGAAAAAAAAATTAAAGCTTACAGCACCTGGTATTCCCAGGCGGTCTCCCATCCAAGTACTAACCAGGCCCGACCCTGCTTAGCTTCCGAGATCAGACGAGATTGAGCGTTCTCAGAGTGGTATGGCCGTAAGCGAGATTCGCACCTCGAAACTGCCCATTTATTTTTGCTTGTCAGCGTGTTTGTTTGCTTATATGCCTTTCCTGCTATTCCAGTTCAACTTTTATCACACTTTATCCACAACGGTAAATGTTCGTCCTTAAATTAAGTATGAAAGCAAAGAAAAAAAAAATTAAAGCTTACAGCACCTGGTATTCCCAGGCGGTCTCCCATCCAAGTACTAACCAGGCCCGACCCTGCTTAGCTTCCGAGATCAGACGAGATCGAGCGTTCTCAGAGTGGTATGGCCGTAAGCGAGATTTGCGCTTCGAAATTGCCAATTTATTTTTGATTGTCAGCGTGTTTGTTTGCTTATATGCCTTTCCTGCTATTCCAGTTAAACTTTTATCACACTTTATTCACCACGGTACCTGTTCGTCCTTAAATTAAGCATGAAAGCAAAGAAAAAAAAATTAAAGCTTACAGCACCTGGTATTCCCAGGCGGTCTCCCATCCAAGTACTAACCAGGCCCGACCCTGCTTAGCTTCCGAGATCAGACGAGATCGAGCGTTCTCAGAGTGGTATGGCCGTAAGCAAGATTCGCGCTTCAAAATTGCCCATTTATTTTTGCTTGTCAGCATGTTTGTTTGCTCATATGTCTTTCCTGCTATTCCAGTTCAACTTTTATCACACTTTATCCACAACGGTAAATGTTCGTCCTTAAATTAAGCCTGAAAGCAAAGAAAAAAAAATTAAAGCTTACAGCACCTGGTATTCCCAGGCGGTCTCCCATCCAAGTACTAACCAGGCCCGACCCTGCTTAGCTTCCGAGATCAGACGAGATCGAGCGTTCTCAGAGTGGTATGGCCGTAAGCGAGATTCATGCTTTGAAATTGCCCATTTATTTTAGTTGTCAGCGTGTTTGTTTGCTCATATGCCTTTCCTGCTATTTCAGTTCAACTTTTATCACACTTTATCCACAACGGTAAATGTTCGTCCTTAAATTAAGTATGAAAGCAAAAAAAATAAAAAATTTAAGCTTACAGCACCTGGTATTCCCAGGCGGTCTCCCATCCAAGTACTAACCAGGCCCGACCCTGCTTAGCTTCCGAGATCAGACGAGATCGAGCGTTCTCAGAGTGGTATGGCCGTAAGCAAGATTCGCACCTCGAAATTGCCCATTTATTTTTGCTTGTCAGCGAGTTTGTTTGCTTATATGCCTTTCCTGCTATTCCAGTTAAACTTTTATCACACTTTATTCACCACAGTACCTGTTCGTCCTTAAATTAAGCCTGAAAGCAAAGAAAAAAAAATTAAAGCTTACAGCACCTGGTATTCCCAGGCGGTCTCCCATCCAAGTACTAACCAGGCCCGACCCTGCTTAGCTTCCGAGATCAGACGAGATCGAGCGTTCTCAGAGTGGTATGGCCGTAAGCGAGATTCATGCTTTGAAATTGCCCATTTATTTTAGTTGTCAGCGTGTTTGTTTGCTCATATGCCTTTCCTGCTATTTCAGCTCAACTTTTATCACACTTTATCCACAACGGTAAATGTTCGTCCTTAAATTAAGTATGAAAGCAAAGAAAAAAAAATTTTAAGCTTACAGCACCTGGTATTCCCAGGCGGTCTCCCATCCAAGTACTAACCAGGCCCGACCCTGCTTAGCTTCCGAGATCAGACGAGATCGAGCGTTCTCAGAGTGGTATGGCCGTAAGCGAGATACGTGCTTCGAAATTGCCCATTTATTTTTGCTTCTCAGTGTGTTTGTTTGCTTATATGCCTTTCCTGCTATTTCAGTTCAACTTTTATCACACTTTATCCACAACGGTAAATGTTCGTCCTTAAATTAAGCATTAAAGCAAAGAAAAAAAAATTCAAGCTTACAGCACCTGGTATTCCCAGGCGGTCTCCCATCCAAGTACTAACCAGGCCCGACCCTGCTTAGCTTCCGAGATCAGACGAGATCGAGCGTTCTCAGAGTGGTATGGCCGTAAGCGAGATTCGCACCTCGAAATTGCCCATTTATTTTTGCTTGTCAGCGTGTTTGTTTGCTTATATGCCTTTCCTGCTATTCCAGTTCAACTTTTATCACACTTTATTCACCACGGTAAATGTTCGTCCTTAAATTAAGCATGAAAGCAAAGAAAAAAAAATTAAAGCTTACAGCACCTGGTATTCCCAGGCGGTCTCCCATCCAAGTACTGACCAGGCCCGACCCTGCTTAGCTTCCGAGATCAGACGAGATCGAGCGTTCTCAGAGTGGTATGGCCGTAAGCGAGATTCGCGCTTCAAAATTGCCCATTTATTTTTGCTTGTCAGCGTGTTTGTTTGCTTATATGCCTTTCCTGCTATTCCAGTTAAACTTTTATCACACTTTATTCACCACGGTACCTGTTCGTCCTTAAATTAAGCCTGAAAGCAAAGAAAAAAAAATTAAAGCTTACAGCACCTGGTATTCCCAGGCGGTCTCCCATCCAAGTACTAACCAGGCCCGACCCTGCTTAGCTTCCGAGATCAGACGAGATCGAGCGTTCTCAGAGTGGTATGGCCGTAAGCGAGATATGTGGTTCGAAATTGGCCATTTGTTTTTGTTGTCATCATGTTTGTTTGCTCATATGCCTTTCCTGCTATTCCAGATCAACTTTTATCACACTTTATTCACCACGGTAAATGTTCATCCTTAAATTAAGCCTGAAAGCAAAGAAAAAAAAGTTAAAGCTTACAGCACCTGGTATTCCCAGGCGGTCTCCCATCCAAGTACTAACCAGGCCCGACCCTGCTTAGCTTCCGAGATCAGACGAGATCGAGCGTTCTCAGAGTGGTATGGCCGTAAGCAAGATTCGCGCTTCAAAATTGCCCATTTATTTTTGCTTGTCAGCATGTTTGTTTGCTCATATGTCTTTCCTGCTATTCCAGTTCAACTTTTATCACACTTTATCCACAACGGTAAATGTTCGTCCTTAAATTAAGCCTGAAAGCAAAGAAAAAAAAATTAAAGCTTACAGCACCTGGTATTCCCAGGCGGTCTCCCATCCAAGTACTGACCAGGCCCGACTCTGCTTAGCTTCCGAGATCAGACGAGATCGAGCGTTCTCAGAGTGGTATGGCCGTAAGCGAGATTTGCGCTTCGAAATTGCCAATTTATTTTTGCTTGTCAGCGTGTTTGTTTGCTTATATGCCTTTCCTGCTATTCCAGTTAAACTTTTATCACACTTTATTCACCACGGTACCTGTTCGTCCTTAAATTAAGCCTGAAAGCAAAGAAAAAAAAATTAAAGCTTACAGCACCTGGTATTCCCAGGCGGTCTCCCATCCAAGTACTAACCAGGCCCGACCGTGCTTAGCTTCCGAGATCAGACGAGATCGAGTGTTCTCAGAGTGGTATGGCCGTAAGCGAGATATGTGCTTCGAAATTGGCCATTTGTTTTTGTTGTCATCATGTTTGTTTGCTCATATGCCTTTCCTGCTATTCCAGATCAACTTTTATCACACTTTATTCACCACGGTAAATGTTCATCCTTAAATTAAGCCTGAAAGCAAAGAAAAAAAAGTTAAAGCTTACAGCACCTGGTATTCCCAGGCGGTCTCCCATCCAAGTACTAACCAGGCCCGACCCTGCTTAGCTTCCGAGATCAGACAAGATCGAGCGTTCTCAGAGTGGTATGGCCGTAAGCGAGATTCATGCTTTGAAATTGCCCATTTATTTTAGTTGTCAGCGTGTTTGTTTGCTCATATGCCTTTCCTGCTATTTCAGTTCAACTTTTATCACACTTTATCCACAACGGTAAATGTTCGTCCTTAAATTAAGTATGAAAGCAAAAAAAATAAAAAATTTAACCTTACAGCACCTGGTATTCCCAGGCGGTCTCCCATCCAAGTACTAACCAGGCCCGACCCTGCTTAGCTTCCGAGATCAGACGAGATCGAGCGTTCTCAGAGTGATATGGCCGTAAGCAAGATTCGCACCTCGAAATTGCCCATTTATTTTTGCTTGTCAGCGAGTTTGTTTGCTTATATGCCTTTCCTGCTATTCCAGTTAAACTTTTATCACACTTTATTCACCACGGTACCTGTTCGTCCTTAAATTAAGCCTGAAAGCAAAGAAAAAAAAATTAAAGCTTACAGCACCTGGTATTCCCAGGCGGTCTCCCATCCAAGTACTAACCAGGCCCGACCCTGCTTAGCTTCCGAGATCAGACGAGATCGAGCGTTCTCAGAGTGGTATGGCCGTAAGCGAGATTCATGCTTTGAAATTGCCCATTTATTTTAGTTGTCAGCGTGTTTGTTTGCTCATATGCCTTTCCTGCTATTTCAGCTCAACTTTTATCACACTTTATCCACAACGGTAAATGTTCGTCCTTAAATTAAGTATGAAAGCAAAGAAAAAAAAATTTTAAGCTTACAGCACCTGGTATTCCCAGGCGGTCTCCCATCCAAGTACTAACCAGGCCCGACCCTGCTTAGCTTCCGAGATCAGACGAGATCGAGCGTTCTCAGAGTGGTATGGCCGTAAGCGAGATTCGCACCTCGAAATTGCCCATTTATTTTTGCTTGTCAGCGTGTTTGTTTGCTTATATGCCTTTCCTGCTATTCCAGTTCAACTTTTATCACACTTTATCCACAACGGTAAATGTTCGTCCTTAAATTAAGTATGAAAGCAAAGAAAAAAAAAATTAAAGCTTACAGCACCTGGTATTCCCAGGCGGTCTCCCATCCAAGTACTAACCAGGCCCGACCCTGCTTAGCTTCCGAGATCAGACGAGATCGAGCGTTCTCAGAGTGGTATGGCCGTAAGCGACATTTGCGCTTCGAAATTGCCAATTTATTTTTGATTGTCAGCGTGTTTGTTTGCTTATATGCCTTTCCTGCTATTCCAGTTAAACTTTTATTACACTTTATTCACCACGGTACCTGTTCGTCCTTAAATTAAGCCTGAAAGCAAAGAAAAAAAAATTAAAGCTTACAGCACCTGGTATTCCCAGGCGGTCTCCCATCCAAGTACTAACCAGGCCCGACCCTGCTTAGCTTCCGAGATCAGACGAGATCGAGCGTTCTCAGAGTGGTATGGCCGTAAGCGAGATTCGCACCTCGAAACTGCCCATTTATTTTTGCTTGTCAGCGTGTTTGTTTGCTTATATGCCTTTCCTGCTATTCCAGTTCAACTTTTATTACACTTTATTCACCACGGTACCTGTTCGTCCTTAAATTAAGCCTGAAAGCAAAGAAAAAAAAATTAAAGCTTACAGCACCTGGTATTCCCAGGCGGTCTCCCATCCAAGTACTAACCAGGCCCGACCCTGCTTAGCTTCCGAGATCAGACGAGATTGAGCGTTCTCAGAGTGGTATGGCCGTAAGCGAGATTCGCACCTCGAAACTGCCCATTTATTTTTGCTTGTCAGCGTGTTTGTTTGCTTATATGCCTTTCCTGCTATTCCAGTTCAACTTTTATCACACTTTATCCACAACGGTAAATGTTCGTCCTTAAATTAAGTATGAAAGCAAAGAAAAAAAAAATTAAAGCTTACAGCACCTGGTATTCCCAGGCGGTCTCCCATCCAAGTACTAACCAGGCCCGACCCTGCTTAGCTTCCGAGATCAGACGAGATCGAGCGTTCTCAGAGTGGTATGGCCGTAAGCGAGATTTGCGCTTCGAAATTGCCAATTTATTTTTGATTGTCAGCGTGTTTGTTTGCTTATATGCCTTTCCTGCTATTCCAGTTAAACTTTTATCACACTTTATTCACCACGGTACCTGTTCGTCCTTAAATTAAGCATGAAAGCAAAGAAAAAAAAATTAAAGCTTACAGCACCTGGTATTCCCAGGCGGTCTCCCATCCAAGTACTAACCAGGCCCGACCCTGCTTAGCTTCCGAGATCAGACGAGATCGAGCGTTCTCAGAGTGGTATGGCCGTAAGCAAGATTCGCGCTTCAAAATTGCCCATTTATTTTTGCTTGTCAGCATGTTTGTTTGCTCATATGTCTTTCCTGCTATTCCAGTTCAACTTTTATCACACTTTATCCACAACGGTAAATGTTCGTCCTTAAATTAAGCCTGAAAGCAAAGAAAAAAAAATTAAAGCTTACAGCACCTGGTATTCCCAGGCGGTCTCCCATCCAAGTACTAACCAGGCCCGACCCTGCTTAGCTTCCGAGATCAGACGAGATCGAGCGTTCTCAGAGTGGTATGGCCGTAAGCGAGATTCATGCTTTGAAATTGCCCATTTATTTTAGTTGTCAGCGTGTTTGTTTGCTCATATGCCTTTCCTGCTATTTCAGTTCAACTTTTATCACACTTTATCCACAACGGTAAATGTTCGTCCTTAAATTAAGTATGAAAGCAAAAAAAATAAAAAATTTAAGCTTACAGCACCTGGTATTCCCAGGCGGTCTCCCATCCAAGTACTAACCAGGCCCGACCCTGCTTAGCTTCCGAGATCAGACGAGATCGAGCGTTCTCAGAGTGGTATGGCCGTAAGCAAGATTCGCACCTCGAAATTGCCCATTTATTTTTGCTTGTCAGCGAGTTTGTTTGCTTATATGCCTTTCCTGCTATTCCAGTTAAACTTTTATCACACTTTATTCACCACAGTACCTGTTCGTCCTTAAATTAAGCCTGAAAGCAAAGAAAAAAAAATTAAAGCTTACAGCACCTGGTATTCCCAGGCGGTCTCCCATCCAAGTACTAACCAGGCCCGACCCTGCTTAGCTTCCGAGATCAGACGAGATCGAGCGTTCTCAGAGTGGTATGGCCGTAAGCGAGATTCAT
This sequence comes from Silurus aristotelis, assembly GCF_946808225.1. NCBI lineage: Eukaryota > Metazoa > Chordata > Actinopteri > Siluriformes > Siluridae > Silurus > Silurus aristotelis. The sequence continues at coordinate 116,876 of NW_028149091.1, forward strand.
GCTTTGAAATTGCCCATTTATTTTAGTTGTCAGCGTGTTTGTTTGCTCATATGCCTTTCCTGCTATTTCAGCTCAACTTTTATCACACTTTATCCACAACGGTAAATGTTCGTCCTTAAATTAAGTATGAAAGCAAAGAAAAAAAAATTTTAAGCTTACAGCACCTGGTATTCCCAGGCGGTCTCCCATCCAAGTACTAACCAGGCCCGACCCTGCTTAGCTTCCGAGATCAGACGAGATCGAGCGTTCTCAGAGTGGTATGGCCGTAAGCGAGATACGTGCTTCGAAATTGCCCATTTATTTTTGCTTCTCAGTGTGTTTGTTTGCTTATATGCCTTTCCTGCTATTTCAGTTCAACTTTTATCACACTTTATCCACAACGGTAAATGTTCGTCCTTAAATTAAGCATTAAAGCAAAGAAAAAAAAATTCAAGCTTACAGCACCTGGTATTCCCAGGCGGTCTCCCATCCAAGTACTAACCAGGCCCGACCCTGCTTAGCTTCCGAGATCAGACGAGATCGAGCGTTCTCAGAGTGGTATGGCCGTAAGCGAGATTCGCACCTCGAAATTGCCCATTTATTTTTGCTTGTCAGCGTGTTTGTTTGCTTATATGCCTTTCCTGCTATTCCAGTTCAACTTTTATCACACTTTATTCACCACGGTAAATGTTCGTCCTTAAATTAAGCATGAAAGCAAAGAAAAAAAAATTAAAGCTTACAGCACCTGGTATTCCCAGGCGGTCTCCCATCCAAGTACTGACCAGGCCCGACCCTGCTTAGCTTCCGAGATCAGACGAGATCGAGCGTTCTCAGAGTGGTATGGCCGTAAGCGAGATTCGCGCTTCAAAATTGCCCATTTATTTTTGCTTGTCAGCGTGTTTGTTTGCTTATATGCCTTTCCTGCTATTCCAGTTAAACTTTTATCACACTTTATTCACCACGGTACCTGTTCGTCCTTAAATTAAGCCTGAAAGCAAAGAAAAAAAAATTAAAGCTTACAGCACCTGGTATTCCCAGGCGGTCTCCCATCCAAGTACTAACCAGGCCCGACCCTGCTTAGCTTCCGAGATCAGACGAGATCGAGCGTTCTCAGAGTGGTATGGCCGTAAGCGAGATATGTGGTTCGAAATTGGCCATTTGTTTTTGTTGTCATCATGTTTGTTTGCTCATATGCCTTTCCTGCTATTCCAGATCAACTTTTATCACACTTTATTCACCACGGTAAATGTTCATCCTTAAATTAAGCCTGAAAGCAAAGAAAAAAAAGTTAAAGCTTACAGCACCTGGTATTCCCAGGCGGTCTCCCATCCAAGTACTAACCAGGCCCGACCCTGCTTAGCTTCCGAGATCAGACGAGATCGAGCGTTCTCAGAGTGGTATGGCCGTAAGCAAGATTCGCGCTTCAAAATTGCCCATTTATTTTTGCTTGTCAGCATGTTTGTTTGCTCATATGTCTTTCCTGCTATTCCAGTTCAACTTTTATCACACTTTATCCACAACGGTAAATGTTCGTCCTTAAATTAAGCCTGAAAGCAAAGAAAAAAAAATTAAAGCTTACAGCACCTGGTATTCCCAGGCGGTCTCCCATCCAAGTACTGACCAGGCCCGACTCTGCTTAGCTTCCGAGATCAGACGAGATCGAGCGTTCTCAGAGTGGTATGGCCGTAAGCGAGATTTGCGCTTCGAAATTGCCAATTTATTTTTGCTTGTCAGCGTGTTTGTTTGCTTATATGCCTTTCCTGCTATTCCAGTTAAACTTTTATCACACTTTATTCACCACGGTACCTGTTCGTCCTTAAATTAAGCCTGAAAGCAAAGAAAAAAAAATTAAAGCTTACAGCACCTGGTATTCCCAGGCGGTCTCCCATCCAAGTACTAACCAGGCCCGACCGTGCTTAGCTTCCGAGATCAGACGAGATCGAGTGTTCTCAGAGTGGTATGGCCGTAAGCGAGATATGTGCTTCGAAATTGGCCATTTGTTTTTGTTGTCATCATGTTTGTTTGCTCATATGCCTTTCCTGCTATTCCAGATCAACTTTTATCACACTTTATTCACCACGGTAAATGTTCATCCTTAAATTAAGCCTGAAAGCAAAGAAAAAAAAGTTAAAGCTTACAGCACCTGGTATTCCCAGGCGGTCTCCCATCCAAGTACTAACCAGGCCCGACCCTGCTTAGCTTCCGAGATCAGACAAGATCGAGCGTTCTCAGAGTGGTATGGCCGTAAGCGAGATTCATGCTTTGAAATTGCCCATTTATTTTAGTTGTCAGCGTGTTTGTTTGCTCATATGCCTTTCCTGCTATTTCAGTTCAACTTTTATCACACTTTATCCACAACGGTAAATGTTCGTCCTTAAATTAAGTATGAAAGCAAAAAAAATAAAAAATTTAACCTTACAGCACCTGGTATTCCCAGGCGGTCTCCCATCCAAGTACTAACCAGGCCCGACCCTGCTTAGCTTCCGAGATCAGACGAGATCGAGCGTTCTCAGAGTGATATGGCCGTAAGCAAGATTCGCACCTCGAAATTGCCCATTTATTTTTGCTTGTCAGCGAGTTTGTTTGCTTATATGCCTTTCCTGCTATTCCAGTTAAACTTTTATCACACTTTATTCACCACGGTACCTGTTCGTCCTTAAATTAAGCCTGAAAGCAAAGAAAAAAAAATTAAAGCTTACAGCACCTGGTATTCCCAGGCGGTCTCCCATCCAAGTACTAACCAGGCCCGACCCTGCTTAGCTTCCGAGATCAGACGAGATCGAGCGTTCTCAGAGTGGTATGGCCGTAAGCGAGATTCATGCTTTGAAATTGCCCATTTATTTTAGTTGTCAGCGTGTTTGTTTGCTCATATGCCTTTCCTGCTATTTCAGCTCAACTTTTATCACACTTTATCCACAACGGTAAATGTTCGTCCTTAAATTAAGTATGAAAGCAAAGAAAAAAAAATTTTAAGCTTACAGCACCTGGTATTCCCAGGCGGTCTCCCATCCAAGTACTAACCAGGCCCGACCCTGCTTAGCTTCCGAGATCAGACGAGATCGAGCGTTCTCAGAGTGGTATGGCCGTAAGCGAGATACGTGCTTCGAAATTGCCCATTTATTTTTGCTTCTCAGTGTGTTTGTTTG